>NC_056470.1:1318826-1531515 GCF_008729295.1 Plectropomus leopardus | reverse complement strand
GCCATGACGATCACAAACATGAATTACTCAAATGAGTTATGTGCTCTGACTATTTTTTTGAAAGGATGCAGAGACTTTATGGAGTCCTGCCTTAGGTTAAAACCACAGCTTGTCATTTTTGACATTTACATTTTACATAAAAAGTGAGCTTTTGAAGTGGTGGAGTACTTTTCAAATTTGGTCGATGACAATAAAGCCAGGTTAGCTGTTTTCAGTGCCTAATGTACAGACTTGAGCACAGTATTAATACTCTCATCATATAACTCCCAGCCACAATAAAAAAAATTCAAATGTTGAAGTACTTCTTTAAACAAATATGTTTAAAAGTAAAACTTAAACATGGCAGCATCTCAATTGGAGACAGTAAACTGGCTCATAACTAACGCTTATGGACAAAATAATCATTTGTATATTAATTATTAACCTTACGCTGATTTTGTGAAGAACACTGTTTTNCAAATAATAATATTTTCAACTTTCTCTACATTTTATGTTTTAATTCTCCTTGTCTAACCTATGTGCCTTTTCCCTCTCTTCATTTCTTCCCCTGTGGCCTTTTTTTTTTTCTTGTTTCCCTCCTTTCCTTTGCTCCCTGCAGATGCCCTGTGCCCGGCTGCGACAGTTTGGGTCACATTAGTGGGAAGTACGCCACACACCGTAGCGCCTACGGGTGTCCACTGGCGGCACGTAGACAGAAGGAAGGACTCCTGAATGGCACACCCTTCAATTGGAAGGCCTTTAAGACAGAGGGGCCTACCTGTCCCACCCCAGGTTGTGACGGCTCCGGACATGCCAACGGCAGTTTCCTCACACACCGCAGGTAAGATGCACGTAGATGTTTTTTTTTTTTTTTTTTAAAGGGATACTTCACCCACAAAATGATTATTTGTTTATCAAATGCTAAAAAAAAAACTAGCATACCTGTCCGGTGAAAGGAGAACCCCAAAACGGTGAGAATTCTTGATAAATTGAAGTCATAGGGGTCCCTGTTTATCCTCAGCTAAACTATATGAAAACATCAACTTACAAACTCTCACACAATTTGTGCAGTATAATCAAAGTCTCATTCATCCTGCTGTATGCTCAGTAATTCCCAAACACATGCATTTTCACTTAAACGTCCCTATTTAAAACTAAACTTAAAGTTAAACCTATGCTCTCTTCGAAGCCAGACTCTATTGACCAAAACAGTAAATTTACTTTGCTGGAAGTTGCTGCTGGTTTAGTTTCTGTTATTGTGTGACTTTGTTTTTTAAAGGGTTGGTTCAGATTCAAAAAAAGTCACTCAATAACACAAACAAACTACTGATCGAGGTAGTGGTAGACCAGCTGCTCCTGTGTTCAGAGGTAAAATTAGTGTTTTTGTCAATGGAGTATGGCTCTGAAGAAAACATATAAAAGTTCACTTTTAGTTCAGTTTCCCTGTCAAAGATGGTCGTCTGTTTCGGAAGTAAATGGAGCATACGACTGGATAAATGAGACTTTAATTATACTGCATGAATTATGTGTGAGTTATGTTTTGAGTTATATGTTTTGATATCGTTTTACTGTTGTTAAAAGTGGACCCCATATGACTTCAATTCATCAAGATTTTTCTCTGTTTTTTGATTCTTCATTCACCGTGAAGGCCTGCAAGAAAAACAGTGTTCTTCACAAAATCAGCGTAAGGTTAATAATTAATATACAAATGATTATTTTGTCGATGAAATTTTCCTTTAACCATAAGCGTTAGTTATGAGCCAGTTTACTGTCTCCAATTGAGATGCTGCCATGTTTAAGTTTTACTTTTAAACATATTTGTTTAAAGAAGTACTTCAACATTTGAATTTTTTTTATTGTGGCTGGGAGTTATATGATGAGAGTATTAATACTGTGCTCAAGTCTGTACATTAGGCACTGAAAACAGCTAACCTGGCTTTATTGTCATCGACCAAATTTGAAAAGTACTCCACCACTTCAAAAGCTCACTTTTTATGTAAAATGTAAATGTCAAAAATGACAAGCTGTGGTTTTAACCTAAGGCAGGACTCCATAAAGTCTCTGCATCCTTTCAAAAAAATAGTCAGAGCACATAACTCATTTGAGTAATTCATGTTTGTGTGCTGAAAAAGCAAAAAAGTTCAAACATGTCTGAATTTTATAGTTGTTGCTAAGTGAATGGTTGGAACTGCAGACAGAGCCAGACAAGCAATTTTTTAGCATTAACAGTGTGTTAATTAATAAAAGTAAATATTTCCCAAAATGTTGATCTATGTCTTTAAGTCACAAGAAAATGGAATAATTATGGCATCCTTTCTCCTAACTTTGAGACATTTCTGGTTGGAAGAGGATGACAAGCATAACATATATTAAATATATATCAAAACATCTTTTTTTTTTTTTAACAAAAATGTTATATTTCGTCCTGACATTACCAGCTGTCTGCATGGACACATGGTTACAGTGTGCTAAATGTGTTAGGTGTAATGTTAAATGTGATACACACACATGTATGTGAGATATAAAGAATAGTGCAGTGACCCTCTGTGTGTCTCTGGTGTCTCCAGCCTCTCAGGATGCCCCAGAGCCTTGTATGCCAAGAAGAAGGCCAAGTTCCCCTCAGAGGACTACCTGAGCACCAAGTTCAGAGCCAGTGATGGTGAGATGCTGTAAAAATGGCTCCTAACTACACAGATGAAATTATGTCAAAAGTTAAAACTAAAAATGTGAACTTTGACCAGACAATACAAAAACATTTTGTTATGAATGGAACCAAATCCAGGCACATGGCATATATACATATATATACATGTATACATATATTATTTATTCCAAATAGTTTTTAATGCATTTATGATAAGTGAAGCATATAGAGAGCAGACTCTATTCTGTGTATTCTAATGCTCCTGGCTTCTTCTGTAGTTTTGGACAACGATGAGGACATCAAGCAGCTCAACAAAGAGATTAACGACCTCAATGAATCCAACAATGAAATGGAGGCTGACATGGTCAACCTGCAGACTCAAGTGGGTGTTTCTATTTTTTGTTTTATTTTAACCTGTAAATCATTAAATTCGATGAATTTCTAGAGGACAGAGATGCTGATGTGTTTTGTCAAAATTATGAGACTTCAAGTTTTGAATTCAGTCACTTGGGCCTGTTAAGGATAATTTATATTGTTGACAAAGACAAAGCAGTAAGACTTCAACATTTGTTTTGTTCCTGAAATATCATAAAGAAAGTATGACTAACCTATGAAGTCTTTAAAAGAAAAAAATAACAGAACTTCTCTTTTACAAATGAAAAGTTGAAGAGAGTGGTGAGGGGATGATGTTTTTTTGTAGGCCAACCCTGAAGTTAGCATCGCACTGGTTTTCTCGTCAAAAACGTTCCGGGATTTTTGATTATCACCACAAATAAGCTCTGTGACGAACACAAGTTTATGAGACTTATGCGTTTTGTTTAGCATGATAATCTTTACAGATGAACAACACTTTTCTGTGTTTTGAAGCGTAAATGAAATCGCCAGAAGCAAAAAGCTAATGTTGGGCTATAAACGAACTACACTGAGGTGGCACAACTAAAACGTCACTACCCCGAATTGTTCAACTAGAGCAGAAAATCTAAAAATATTATAAACAGATAAATTTAAAAGTTAAAGCGACTGTTGCTGTAAAGAAAGACGGTGGGCGAGTGGGTTGAATAATGTTAGCATGTTGTGTATGTGAGAAAAACGTCTAAGATAAGACATTTGTTTTATAGTTGAAATTTTGTGAGTTATAATGAAGCTGAATTTTGTAACGTTACCTTTGTTATATATTGCTGTTGTTCCTGGCCTCATATGAGCAGAGGAAAGGTCTGCAAGCCGCTAGGCTAATTTATGCAATGTAAAATGTCATAAGCTTGTGCTAACAATGTTAGCATGTTGTGTATGTGGGGGAAAAATGTCGAGTACAAGACAAGTGTTTTACTTGTGAACCTTTTGAGTTATAATAGAGTTGGATTTTGTGAAACCATTCTGAGAATGGTACAATGCAATGTTTAAATAACATTTTCAGCGGCAACTTTTCTTTTAGTTCCCAGAACATTCTTACATTTCAACTTTCTTACATTTCAACTTGTAGGAAAGGTTTGCCAATGTTGTGGTAATGTTTTCTGCTAGCTAGGATGTCTCGAGTAGTGCCATTGTATAAATTGTGTTGCTGTGTGTTGCAGATCTCATCCATGGAGATGAACCTCAAGAGCATCGAGCATGAGAACAAGATGATCGAGGAGCAGAACGAGGCACTGTTCATGGAGCTGTCCGGTCTCAGCCGCGCTCTGATCCGCAGCCTGGCTAATATACGCCTGCCACACATGGTGAGTTGTTGTCCGCACACACACACACACACACACACACAGGGGCTAGATTTGCTCACACACGCCTCTTTGATTGATTCAGTGTATTTGATGGAGGTGTATCTGGTGTGTTGACCAGCACATAGCCGTCCCGTTCCCCCCCTGCTGTTCTCAGCTGAGATTGGTTGTCGTTTGTACCACAGCAGGAGCCAATCACAGAGCAGAACTTCGACAGCTATGTGAGCACCCTGACCGACATGTACACCAACAAGGACTGCTTCCAGAGCCCCGAGAACAAAGCTCTGCTGGAGAGCATCAACAAAGCTGTGAAGGGCATCAAAGTCTGAGGCTCAACACACACACACGCAGAATGCAAACTGTCCTGAAGCGCAGGAGCGTGACGGAGGTGGAGATGAAGGAGAGATGTTGAAATACTCTACAATATATTGAAATATGATTCAAACAACAAAAAGGGAATTCAGGTTATTTAAATAAACGGCAACTTAAAAGAAACAAAAAAAAATCAACCCAGGGAGCACTCTGTGAGAAGAAAAGTGACGCGGACCAAAATCTACAACCATGCTGCTGCTGGGATTCGGAGCAGGAAACAGATCCTTCAGTCAGAATGGATGGAGAAGAAGAATAATGTTACCCGAAACTGTATCCGGGGGGTTTTAATATGCTGTATGTTTACCTGTTGTCTCTTTTGTGTCCTTAACTGTTTTCGGAGGGTTTCACTGATCAGTTTTTCACACTTCGTCAACTTGAGGAGCGTTGGATTGCTTACAGGAGCTCAGCAACGTGAAGAGGAGGACGCCGCTGTCCTGTAGCGTACACTGTGGCGAGTGTGAAGCTCTCATGACCACACACACATACCCCGGCAATATGAAGCATGGCACGACACTGCGTTTGTGTTTGCTTTACAGTATTACTGCGGGGAAGATGTCAACAGCGCAATGTTGATTCAGTTTAGGGGAAAAAAAAAAATCTTCAAGCAAGGTCATGAGATGGATCCATGAACAGCGGAGGGTGTTTATTTTTCACGGGACAGCTGATATCATGATTTCATAAGCAGCAGATCATTTTTTTTAAACTGAAATGATAATAGTAATAGTGTGCACACATTTCCAGTTCAGTTAGTCATATCAATAGTATTTATCGACATAGGAATTGCACTTCATTTCAATGAATAGTTTTGTGGTACAATAATTATTGTTCTATATGAATTATTTAAACTTGTGAACTTTTAAATTGTAACTTATTGCCATTTATGTTATTGAGGTTTATTTATTTGAAGCAATCTATTTATTGACTTTGTTTTTTTAAAACACACACACTCCTTACTGACAAGAATGGTCAAAAGTGATTTGCAGATGTCTTGCGTCAATATTTTAAGAATCTATATAGATGACTGACGAGGCATATTTTGTTTTCTAAAAAACCTTTTTAAGTGCAGATGTTTTATAACTGACAAAATCTTTTGATAATTTTACAAAAAAAGTCTTTTGGGGTTGTTTTACTCTTTTTTTATGTTCATTTTTCTGTTAACTGCTACATTCAGAAACCCACTGCTGAGAAAAAAAAGAAAAGTATGTATTTATTATTTATTTAATATGAAAGAAATTGACTGATATGGCTGTATATTTATTTTGTTATTTATTTGTGTGATGTGACGGTTAAGTCTGAGTAGTCTTAAAGATCCACTACTAATATTTAAATAAAGACAAAAAATCAATACAAATACTGTTTGATTACTTAGGCTTAAACCTAGAACATACCAGCAGCTGATTGTAAAAAAAAAAGGAACCCAACAAAAGCAATCACTGTTCTGTTGCTATCTGGTCTCTGTTTGCTTTTGTCAGGTCAAAGAAAACCAGGAAAAACAAAAAAAAAACAAGTTCAAAAATGTTACCTCTCCCAAGCGCTTTGTAGCGGCCAGAACTGGCTCACCCAAAAACTCTGTGATGTACCATAGATGCGTACCGCTTTGGGATTCTTATTTATTATTTTCATCAGCACAGTGGTACATATATAGAGCTGTATCCCAGCAGTGTTTCAGGCTGGATGTATGGGTCTAAAACACACACACGCAGACACACACAACAACATATCCAACCGTCGAGGATACTGTAGGATGGCCTCCTTTGACAAACTTCTATCAGATAAACATACGCACCCTTGTAGCCTTACTCTAGATTTTAATTTTTTGATGCACAAAGTGCCACTACGTAAAGAAAAAAAAAAAAAAAAAAAAACTCACTTTCTTTCCTGATTCTTCGCATTTTCTGCAATGTAACAATGTCTGGTCCCGGGACGACCACGGCATCAAGAGAGTGGTGATTGTTTCAGATGCCTTTATTTCTCTGCCAAGATGGCCATTAGTACACTATATATACATTCTGTATAAATAGATTTTAAAGATGCTATATATATGAATATAAACATACATATATTTTTCCAGTGTAATTGTTAACTTGCTCTTCTTCTTCTCTTGTATTACCTTAACAAAAGGATCACTAGCTGTCTAGAAGAGATGCGAGGGGGCGTTACCAATAGGAGGCAGTTACACCTTATCACTAAGACCTGCTCAACTGTGGCTTTAAACATACCATTCACTCCAACTCAAGGCAAAGTAGGCATTGCTGATGATACAGTACTTTGGACGTGTTTTCCTTTTTTTCCCCCCATTTCCTGTATTTGTCTGATCCAAAATGTCAAAAAAAACAAAACATCTACTGTATGTTGTACTACTGAATCTGAACTGTCAATTTGAAACTAGATGGTTGGCTCTTTGTTCCTACGTGTCATGTGAGTTCATGTATAGTTAAAAAAAAAAAAAAGAAGTTGATGCCTCTGAATAATGTTCTGCACATAGTGTTTGGCAACATTGTGCAGTTATTGTATTGTTACTAGTCAGGCCTGCTCGCTGCGAGCCCATTCTCTCTGATGTTGAAACAAGCAAGTAGGAGACTTTAGTTTTTAACCTGCCTTTGAGTGAGTTGTTGCAGCTACTGTGGTGTACAGTATGATACCCTTGTGTAACTCTGATGTCAAAGGCATGTTGTCAATGTGCTCTTAGCCAATGTAGAATGAAACTCCTTTGTGCACTTTCTGAATAACCGTTGAAAATGCCAGCATTTGAGTCTCGACTTGTAAGAACCCCAATAGATCACGAGCAATAGCAAAGTGTTCGCCTCCGCTGTGGGGGGTGCATTATGAAGCGTTGTCACACCCATTTGTTCCTGTAGAAAACAACTTAGATAGAGATGTGTGTTTGATTCAGGGGGTTCAGCCCGTGCACGCTGTGAAATCTGACGAGTTGATCTTACTTGAAATAATCTTGGAAACTGATTGCCATAAAAAAGGAAAGTAAATATAACATCAAATCTTATTTTAATGTTAAATTTAAATCTAAGTTTCAACTTGAAATTTAGTTGTATTTACTTAATTTTGTGAAGTTGTTGCAACTTAAAAATATCAAGTAAAATGACCTTGTTTTTTCTAAGTGTTAGAAACTTCAGAAAACAAGTTAGTCTGACTTAACTTGATCATCACAAAGAGGATTACACCAGGAATATGAAAATATAATTGACTAGTTTGCAACCAGCAGCATACAGATATACAGCACAGTAAACTTGATTTACTTAAGTTGCTAAAACTTAGAAAGACTGAAAAATGCACATTGTTCAAACTGAACTTTTCATTTGTGAAAAACTAAAAGCATTAGATGTAACAAGTTGATGCTTTTTTAAAAAAAACTTTTATCTAAAGTCTCATTTTTTTCAGTGTACTTTGCTGAAGTTGCTAAAACATTGATTTAATTGAACTTGTCATTTTTAAATTGCTTCACAAAATCAAGCAAATTTTAAAGACACTGAACAATTAGATATAAGTAAACATTAATTAAGATGTATAGTTATGTTCACTTGAATTTTTCAAGGCAATCAGTTTCCTAGATTTTTTAAAATTAAAATCATCTTGTCGGCTTTTACAGTGCAGTCAAAGCTCGAAAATGTATTTTAAAAAAAAGGAAGCTGTACTTTCTTTTCTGAACAAAAAAAACCAAAAGAGATTGACAGGAAGCAGAGTTTGGTTCTCAGGTGACCGGGGAGAGCTGCTAAAGCAGAACAGAGCAATGCCATAGGTCAGCCAGTCAGCTGAGGCTAGAGGCGATGGCAGCGGCTGGATCAAGGCCTCCTGTGAAATGAGATGAGTGTGTGGGAGTGGGAAATTGATTTGCCAGGCTACACAATCTCCCCCTTGTTTTGGGAGGAGGCGTTTGTTGCATAAATATGTGTCCATCACTCAAAGGAATGTCGAAGCTTTTTATGACTTTTAAACCCACCCCACCTCGCCCCCCTCTTCCTCATGTCTTGTGTAACCTTTCCTCAGGAAAGATCATTTTTGATGCATTTGGTTAACAAAGTAGTATATTCTTCCTCTCTTAAAAAATGCACGAAAAATACTACCCGAGAGTGTTAAGACTGTGAATATTCTCCTAACTTATTTGATATGGCATGACCCCTTTTAAACTGCTTGATGAAATTGTCTACTGAGGTATGTAAATTAATAACACTGAGGCCATGAAAGCATAGTGTTCTCAAAAAATGTCAGCTGAGAAAGCAAAGGCAGCCTACGGTTGCTTCTGTGCCCACGCACTGTATGTTTTCTTATTTACAGAAAAGTACTGAGTGATGGAGGTTTATTATTCCAAATAGCAAAGAAATTTAAAAAAAAAAACTGGTCAGGGCCCAGTTTCCCTAAAGCACCTGGGATGAAAATGAATTTAACATGATGACACTTTCAGGGAAATCAGCCCAGACCAAAATTCAGCTGTGTGTGTTTAACCCCTTGAGACCTGGAGTGACATAACTTTTCTTATGCCGCTTTCAGACGCCTTTCACAAGTATTTAAACCTTTGAAGCCAGAGCCAATTGGTGCAGTTTCCTTAAAGAACTTGGGAAGAAATGTATGAAAAATTGCAAGAAATGAGTACATTAATAATTATTTTTAAAAAGCTAGGAAAAAAATGTCTTGAGAAAAAAGCTACTAAGAATAATAAATTACATATTTAAAATTATGTCACAAAGTTATTATATTTTTAAGCACTTTTCCAGGTAATTTCCATGTGTTTTATTTTATTTTATAAATTTGCTTATTAGTTTTATTTGTGTATTTATTTATTTATTTATTTTTGCACATTTTTGGGTAATCTTGTGCTTGTTACTAATTTTTTTTTCTTCATTTTTGGGTCATTTCGTCTTGTTTTGCTCATTGCCTTTTTTCCCATGTTTTTGAAAGAAATCAAGTCAATTTGCTCAAGTTTCAAAGGGTTTCGAGTCGGGGAGGGGGGGCACACCTGTGCAACCTGTTTTCATCTTAGGTATAGACGTGTGCTCGAGAAGGACGCGCACGCAACGGTGAAAATGACTCCGAAGTTAGAGATGTCCGGTTGAGTGGCACTTTTCGTCAAGCTGAGCAAAACCAAAACCCCCGCCCCTCGCCTAAAGCCCCGCCCCGCCCCGCCCCGCCCCGCCCCACCCCACTGCTGTGGTTACGAAGCCGTATGGTCTTATCATGTGTGCCTTTCTCACTCCACTCATTTCAAGATATGGTATGTTTACACTCGGCAAACCTGGTTCAAATAGTGTTGGAAACCTTTTGGTCTGGATCCAGTACTTTCAGGGGCGGAGGAGGGTGCTATGTATAGGGAAATACAATTAAACGTGTCTTTTACATGCAGGTAGAGGCCATTTTTTCGTGACCGAGATACAAAAACAACAAGCTTTTTGTTAGGCGAAAGAAACTGTGATCTCATTCTGTCGATTCAGGTATCAGACTGCATGGACAGTTTCTGTGAAGAAATCTGAAGAACATTATCATCATCATCATCATCATCATCATCATCATCATCCCTAGATAATGCATCAGTGTGCAGGGCGTTATTTTGAAACAAGTGGAAGTCTCTGTACATATTTGTATTAAGAAGAAACCGTGTTATTGTTGTTGTATTGAAGACGAGTTTAAAATGGCGCAAAAAAAAGAAAAAAAAAGAAAAAAGTTTGTGACAAAGAAAAAAAAAACCTCCACAGCCAAGGGTTGTCCTGCTAGCACATTTTTACAGAGATGAGCTATTTTTACTGGTGATTTTCTAGGCATTGATATTGATATCCTTTTAAAAAAGTACAAAACTTCCAAAATGACAAGCACTTCCACAATGATAGATTGTATGGTCATTTTTGTTACTTTTGTAGATGTGGTTGTTCCTTTACTACTGCACCGTTTTGTAAAGTGGGACAGGCCTTGGCTGTGTGTCCTCGGGGTCTCATGATGTTTTTGCTTTGTTTTTGTTTTTTGTTTTTTTATTTGTTCGGGAAGTAAAACACTGTAGATGGGCTGAATTTGTGACTGTGTGTTTGTGTACTTGTGTACATGTTCCCCTGTTCCTGTGTCAGTGTTATAAACCAGAGAAGTGATGTCAGTTATTGTGGGGGTATGAACCATTTTAAATGTTCTCTATGAAAAACACAAATAAAGAATCATAGACAAGAATGACTCTGTCCAATTTTTCTGTGTGCCAAGGTTATTATAGTCAACTAAGCTACAACTAAATTAAAAGATTTTGTTAACTAAAATAAAAATAAAAACTAGACTTTAGAAGAAAGAGAAAAACACAATATAGTGTACATACAAAAATAACTAAAAAATTAAAATATACGAGAAATGTCTTTAGTTTTAGTTTTTGTCAATATAGTCAAATTTGTCCACGCAACTCACGTGAGGAGGCATTGGTGCCATGGACGGATTATGGGAATATGGGCCCTTGGATACAGATATGCAAAGGGCCCCACCACCTGTCCTACATAAGAGCAAGACATACAGATTGTGTGGTTGTTTTGTCTCTTTGAAATAATTTTGCTGGTAAGTGTCCCTTTGTGGTCATTTTGAGTGTCCTCGTGGTTGATATGAGTTAATTTGATGTTTAACATTTTCAAGTGAAGGGGCCTCGGTTGCCTCGTGACACTTTGGGCCCCTGTATCTGTGCCTGGTAGGCCTGTTCAGTAATGCGTATGTTTATTGAAACCTAGGCCTTTACAAGGTGTTGTGTTTATTCTGAACTTATGAAATCTTGCCCCTGAAAACTAACTCCCATATTCTAATTTTTAAAAAAAAAAAAAAAAAACTTATACTGAAACTAATATTAACCAAACTAAAACTGAAGATTTTTAAACAATAAAATCTTTACCACCAAATTCTAATCAGTTCATCTTTGAGTCCAAGTGCACATTTGTGCCAGATTTCAGAGAATGAGATATCGCCATCATGAGAATAAGACAGGTACATGGACATAGTGACCTTGACCTTTGACCAACAAAATCTAATCATTTAATTGTTGGGTTCAAGTGGACATTTTTTGCCAAATTTGAGGAAACTCCTCCATGGCCTTCTTGAGATATTGTGTTCAAGACAATGAGATGAGCGCAAGGTCTCTGAGACTTTGACCATTGACCACCAAATTTTAATGACTTTATCCTTACTTCCAAGTGAACATTTGTGCTAAATGTTAGGGAATTCCCTCAAAATGTTCTAGAGATATCATGTTCACCAGAATGAGACGATATAGTCAAAGTGCCCTTGACCTTTAACCTTTGATCCCAAAAACTCTAATCAGTTTATCCCCGAGTCCAAGTTTGTGCCAATTAGATATCACCTTCATGTGAATGAAACGGGCACAAGGTCGTACTGACCTTTACCTTTGCCCACAACAATTGAATCACTTCATTGTTGGGTCCAAGTGGATGTTTTTGCCAACTTTAAAGGAAGTTCCCTCAAGGTTTTCTTGAGATATTGCTTTCACGAGATTGAGACAATCCAAGAACATAATGTCTCTGGCTACGACTATGAAGGCATCAAAATGAAATAATAATAAAAGTTAATGAAAGTTTAAAAAAAAAAGCGGGTTAAAGGTTAGCGGGCAATGAAATGCATGATGTCATTATGCATTATCAAGGTCCTCCTGTGTGTGTGTGTGTGTGTGTGTGTGTGTGTGTGTGTGTGTGTGTGTGTGTGTGTAACAGATCATATTTCTTGCATTGCAATAGTATCTTCATGTGAATAAGTGAAGCGTACTGTGTATAATTTATTGACACACAGTCTGCATGGCCAAGCACTCGCACACACACACACACACACACACACACACACACACACACACACACACACACACACACACACACACACTGCCTTCCTGGCTGCTGAACAAAATGGGGGACTTCAGAGTGCTGTTAATATGCAGTTACATGTAGTTTGTATGTTGAACAGCACTGACATCTGGTGGACCATTAGTGAACCAACATGTACACAAACATTAACAATCAGTTTTTTATCACAACTTGATGTGTCCCTGCAGCTGTTTACATTTTTTGTCTCAGTGCTTTGGCACAATAACAACCATTATTCTTAAAACACTGTGGGAAATTCTCAAATTCATAGTTCCTTTTCTCACAAAAGTATGTGCATTTCCTGTTTCTTTCACACAGAATCCAAATATTTAAGTTGAAATATCTTCCACCGACCCAGCGACATAATCATTAACATGCTCATTTTGTGCTAAGTCTTTCAAACAGAAATGCTACGTGTTAATTTGCCATATTTTCATCCTCAAATTTTAGTGCAACTGATCACATTTGTAGAAATCATTTTGTGCAATAATCTGGGGACACGAATGCTTGTGCGACATATCAGAATGAGCAGAAAGTCATAAAGAATATATATATTTATAAAATAAAAATAAAAAAATCTACTTATTGAAAATAATTCTTTTGTTTTTGGTGTTTCTTTTCATCCAAAAATAAGGTGGCATTGTGATCAAAAAAAGGCATTTTAAGGGTTAAAACTAATAAATATATGATTTTTATGATTAGGGTTGATGTTGGTTAAGAAAATAAACTCAATGAAAGTAGAAAATCATATCAATGTATAATATTTTTTATAGCCTGATTTTGAAAAGCGCATTTTGTGCACAGAGTGATACGAGCGTGTGTGATATTAAAGCGGGCGCTAGGGGTTAATCAAAACAGTGCCAGGGGAGGAACCTGAATGTCCTCCAATCCTAATAACACCCCTGCTTACACCACACCTATTTGGGGCCGCTGCAACTGGCACAGTGGCCTCCTGTCATTTTGTGGCCCCTGGGCAAAGCAGGTTGAGTGTCCCTGGGCTTTGGTAAGCCATTGGTGTAACTGGCCTACTGACCCAGTGAGGGCCCATTAGAAGGACACAGTGAGTGGATACCACAGCTGATTTAGTTAAATTAATTAAAGACCTGTTATTTTCTCAAGCTAATCAGAGCACAGACAAGAGCTTAGAAAGACTTAGCTGTGATTGGCTGAGTCACGTGGTAAAAACAACTCCATAATAACAAAGTACATGGTACAAGGTAGATTTATTTGTCATTTTTTAAACATAGTTTAAAATGTTTTTTTTAAAAGAATTTTGAACATAGTCAAAAAATTTAAAAAGCAATAATAAACTATAAATATTATTGGTAATTATTAATTAATTAATAATAAAATGAAAAAAAAAACTCCATTAAAAGAAATAAATAAAAAACAAACTCTACAAAAGCGCCTGACGAAAGATATATTTTGCTGTTAGTACCGTCACTCAGGCGTTAACAGGGCTAAAACACGTCCCTGTGTGTGTGTGTGTGTGTGTGTGTGTGTATGCATGCGTGTGCGCGCCCGCGCGTGCACCCGGCTCTGTCTCCCCGCTCTGAGTGCAGAATGTAGGCCACTCTCCTCTGGCCGTTACTTTGCGTATATTACGTCTGACGTCAGAGCGTCAGCTGGCCGAATGTTTACATCCAGCAGTGGTGTGTTTCTGGCTGGATACCCCAACAACAAAAGGCTGAACACAAGGAAACCCGCTAACACAGAGCAGAGTCGTCGGTGTTTTCTCCAGGTACAACATTAACTCTAGCGAGGTTCAACATGGAGGCTGCGGGAGAGGCGGCGGGTTGTTTGGACAGCAGCAGCAGCAGTTAGCTGTTGTCTGTCTCCGTCTTTCTTCTCTCCGTGCAGCGAAGAATGCGGTTATTTGTGTTTGTGTTGACCTTGCCACTGCATGACAGTCTGTTATAGATGCAAAATTCAGTTTGTGTTGTTTATACCACACGCTCGTTCGACTAAAAGGGCTTGAATTTGAGTGTTTAGTCGAATTTGGATCACCTGAGTGGCGCAAATAGCAGCAGCCGCAACAACGTGCAGGCTGTGGTTATATGCGGTGAAATGAAACCTGATGGAGTTACAGGTCGCGACGTGGCTTTTAACTCTCCGTACAGACTATTTTAAACAACATATTTGACGTGGTGGCTAATTCACTGAAACAGCTCCTGAATTGCGAAGCTTTAACGGCAGTGTTTTTGCAGGAAGTGTGTACCCCACTAGCCTACTAAACCACTTAGTGTGGTACAGAACGGCTTACAGCGCCCTCTTGTGGCCATCTGTGGTAACATCCCAAAGAAGGCGTTCGTGGTCAAACGCTGTAAAATCTGGCAAAGTTGATTACTTAAAATATTCTTTGAAACTGACTGTCTTGCAAAAGGAAAGTAAACTAGGTCAGTTCTAGGCATGGGCACAGGGGGGCAATAACCCCCCCCCCCCAAAAAAATGCTCCACCTGCCCGAATTTCGTCTAAATTCTTAGGACATTTCTGTAATTTTAAGACATTTCTAGGATTTAGGAAGATTGTGGGATTTTAGGATATTTGTAGGATTAGGGCATTTCTCAGATTTTAGACATTTCTTAGGTTTTAGGACGTTTCTAGGACTGTAGGACATTTCTCAGAGTTTAAGATGTTTCTCAGACTTAAGGCCATTTGTCGGGTATTGGGACATTTTCCTTAGTGCTTAAAAAGGCACAAAATTGAGCTAGTTTAGCTTCGGATAAAAGCATGAGATAGTTCAGCATATATGCATAAAAAATAACTCATATTAAGCTGTATTTACTGAATTTGGTGAAGTTGTGGCAATTTAAAAAAGGACATTTCCCTATGTCTTTTTGGTGTTGTTGACTGCACTTTAAGTTTCCACCTCAAACACTCAAAATGGAGAATTTGTCAGTTTTGATGCAAAAGTTAAAAGATAAATGTTGTACTATGAATTGTACTATGTGTGCATGTATTTAAAAAATTTTAACCGACTTAATTTTTTTACTTGGAGTAAAGTAACTTAATTACTTGTAACACTGTTGACACAATGGCATTAGTTTTTTCTGAAAGGAAAAAAAAAGCATTGTATCAATGAAAATATTACTTTCTTATTATGTAGCTCAGGTCAAGCTAAAAAATATGAGGTAAAGCAAAACGGAAAGATTATTTCAAATAGAAATCATGACTTAGTTATATGTAAAAATGTGCACTGATTTAATTTAGATTTTTTTAATTTAACAATACTTGAGAAATTTAGTTTGTTCAGACGAAACTTTCATTTGGGAAAAACTAAAAACATAACATGAAACAAGTTGACACATTTAAAAAAAACAACTTTTATTCAAACTTTTATTTGATTTTTTTTCAATATCCTTTTTTTTTTTTTTTTTTTTTACAGTTTTTAAATTTGTAAATTAAATTTGTAATGTTGAAGTTGCAACAACGTCACAGAATTAAGTAAATATAACATTTTTCTTAAGGAAACTGTACAATTTGATAAAAAAGAAAGTCAGATTAATAATTATATTCGCTTACATTTTCCAAGGAATTCAGTTTCTTATATATAGAGTATACACACACACACACACACACACACACACACATATATATATATAAAGTAAAATCAACTAGTCAGATTTCACAGTGCAGTGAGGCAACATTTCACTCTGGATCCCTGGAAATTGGTGCATTTTGATGCTGTTTTGCCTGGGAACATCCTCTTCATCTCAACTCAAGCAGCATCAAAGAGCAGGAGGTCCAGTAAAATGTAAATGCACTTTGTTCTTTAAAGTCTCATGACCATGACCAGCATTTGGCAGCTGGTGCACCCTGTGATCTCCTGTCCTTTGGCTTGCCCCGTGGTGTTGTTTTTAACACCACCCTGAACCACTGCTGCAGCAGCCGCAGCATTCACACCTACAACTGTATTCTGCTGCCAAAAGCTTCATTTAGGCCTCAGCATTTGGCTGGGTGAGGCTTATCTGTGTGCACAGTCTCAAAGAGCTTTGTGTTGGATGTATTTTGAATTAGTAACCACCACTTTGTGCTGTCATACCAGAGGTTGATGGAGTTTATCCAAGTTGTGCACATTTTTAAGTTATTGCAACAGGACAGATTTATAATTAATTATGATAGTTTTGTTATGTATATGATGGTTCAAGGAGGAATTAAAGGGCTGCCGCTAATGATTGTTTTCTTTAGTGTGTTGTTGAGGTTGTGACTCGAGTGACATGACTTGGACTTTAGTCACAAATATGATCACAAAATCAAAAAGGACTAACAAGACTTGCAAAAAGACTTGCAACTTAGCTTGGACTTAAACATCAATGACTTATGACTGAAGTTGGACTTGTGAAAGTGCAAAGGGGGGGTGCTAACTCACCTCTCCACGCTACAAATGCTGCTGACTTCGCAGCTAGCTACAGGCAAGCGCAAACAAAAGAAGACCAAAAATATTCAAAGAATTACTACATCTCAAATTCAGCTCAGTTTTATACAATCTGTCCCTCTTTGAGATAAAGTGTCCATGGCACATTAAACGTTAAAGACCCCTGTCCTAGATGATCCCCTTTGTTTGAACCAATCTAACCACATCCAGTCAAGTTGCAGGAGAGAACCAACATTATGTTACAGAGCGCTGGCTGGAAAAACTGATACTAACGGATACTGATTGTTCACTATGTGGCAATCAAAAAAAACCACCAATTGCAGTATGCAAAATGTACAGGTCGAAAATTACAGATGGAGATGTGTTAGCGAGCGGAGCCTAAAAGCCTAGTAACTTTTACCAAACATAATTTAACAATGAAACACACATTTTAAATGCTTTGATGTTTTTTGTCAATGTAATATTTTAGTACTTGTTGAAATTGCATTACTTTTGCTGAAGAGCACATAATGACTTATAGCACTCGGAATCCTAAACTTAAAGACTTGGGATTTGTCAGTCGACTTGGTACTTGACTCAGGACTTTGGTAGAAAGACTTGAGACTAATTTGTGACTTGCAAAACTGACCTGGCTTCAGCTTGATCTCTTTCTCAGTTTAGTAATTTCTTGTTTAGTCTTTGAAATGACAGGAAAATTATAAAAATGTGCAGATTAGGTTTCCTGCAGATCCTCAGAATGCGTTTTTCTAAAAATAACGTTTTATATGTCGTAAATCAGTCTGTCAGAAGTCCGACAAGGGAAATAGAATTTATAGAAGTATTTTTCTTTCAGATGTTGCATTGTAAAATGTCAAAATAATTAGTAACTTCAATTTAAAACAAACAAACATACAAAAAAAACCCGACAAAACCAAAGCCCCCCTCATCGATGTATTTTCTTTTCGGCTGGGATGCTCTGAGCAGCTGATCCTCTGTCTGCTAGCCAGCTGAACACTGGACAAAATGGGAAGCGCACGTTCGATGAAAACTGGCTATTCAACCAAAATTTCGCAGCATGGTTCAATTCAGTACAAGGCAATGCAGAGAAGGTTCGGTGTATTTTATGCAAAAAGTTGTTCAATCTTTGCACGCTTGGAATCAAGGCAGTGGAATCTGCATGCAGAGTGAGAAACACAAAATTACCAAGAAATTCTGCCAACAAAAGCCACTTGTTCTAAATATTTGATGTTGGCTCATGTTATTTTTCCTGAATTTTATTTTTTGTAAAAAGACGGCTGTTTCTGTGGATTTCAGGGTTTGATGATTATTGTGGACTTATTGTGATGAAGATCAAATCCCGCTCATCATATTGTCATTCAGAATAGTAAAGCAGCTGTTTCTCTCTGGCTTCAGTCACCATGGGTGGAGCTGTCAGTGCCGGTGAGGACAATGACGACTTGATTGACAATCTGAAGGAGGCTTACTACATCCGCTCAGACCTGGTGGAGCGGGCTTTTCGAGCTATTGACAGAGCCGACTATTACCTGGATGAGCACCGGGACAATGCTTATAAGGTGAGCAAAAGGAGAGTGTGTGAAGTCACCCAAACAGGGTCCAAAGAAATCCACAGCATGGATGAAAAGATGTTTTTTAATTATTAATCACTAGATATTTCTCATGTTTTTAAGGACACGTTTCAGGGGCTGAAAGAAAAGCTAATATATGCTGTCGTTTTTTAGGACTTGGCTTGGCGGCATGGGAACATCCACTTGTCTGCTCCGTGTATCTACTCTGAGGTGATGGAGGCTTTGGATCTTCACCCCGGCCTCTCTTTCCTCAACCTCGGCAGTGGGACTGGCTACCTCAGCACCATGGTGGGCCTCATACTGGGTATGTGGTCAACTGCAACTATTCACCATATACTGTGTTATTATTGGCAGGTAAACACCTGGAGATTGTAGGTACTTTCTAATAGAAACTGAAAGAGAAAATGATGCTAATAGTAATAATAATAATGATAGTAATAATTATAATGAATTTAATAATAAATAATAATAATAATAATAATAATAATGATGATGATAATGATAGTAATAATAATAATAGGGTAGAGTTTAGATAAAATTAAAACAAGGACAATGCAAATAAACATAGCTAGTTATTGCTGGTATCCAACTCCTGTCCCCAGTTGGCCTTTTAGTAAAGGAAAAGAAGAAATAAAGGAGAAGATATCAAGGTTACATAACATTCGATAACACCTATGGTAAACATAAGGCATAAAGCTGAATATTTACATCAAAATACATAGAAATACAACATACAGTTACAGTAATAAAATAAAAAAAAAAAAAAATGAAGACACAAATATCAATGTTACAGTTACAGCACTTACAATAAGACGTTATAAAAGAGTTAAAATGCTCACATATCATCATGAATGATATAAAGGATATACTAGATATGATAAACATGATCTAAATATGATTTAAAAAAATTTAAGATTTTTTTGTTGGACTTTTTATGGCCTTTATTAGATAGGAAAGCTGGAGAGATGACAGGGAACGGAGATGAGAAAGTGATGACATGCACCTGGGCATGAACCCGGGGCAGCTGCAGCGAGGACACATAGCCTTTGTATATGGGGCGCATGCTCTACCAACTGAGCCATCCGGCGCCCCCTAAATATGATAAATAATAAAATGTGCATCCAGTGTCTCCACAGTGTTTGTCAGTTGTGTCTAAATAGAGAGGGAGAGCGAAAAGCAGGCACACAGAGACACACATAGACACAGGCACAAAGCCAGAGACACACAAGCAAGCAGGCACAGAGAGACATGAGAGGAGAGACAGGGACAGAGAGACACGGAAAGAGAGACACGGAATGAGAGACACAGAAAGAGAGACACGGAAAGAGAGACACGGAAAGAGAGACACGGAAAGAGAGACACGGAAAGAGAGACATGGAATGAGAGATAGGGAAAGACAGATAGGGAAAGACAGAAAGACAGGGACAGAGCTCAACATCAGAGGAGCAGAATCACTGCTCAGCACAGAAATGTGCTGCTGGTATGTATGGTCAGGAGGCTGCGCAACAATTGCCATGTGGGAGTGCTTCTGTGTCCAGTGTTTAAGTGGCTCAGTGACTGTCCATCACTCAGGGCTCACTTTTATTGTGTAGTACGTTTAGTAAACTTACCTTTGAAAATGCGTGACTCACTCAGTTTAATTTCATAATTAATAGGGGTGTAACAAAACATTGATCTGGATTGATATAAAATAAATGACCAACAATCCAGTATCATCGATGAAAAGTAAAAACATCTATATATATATCGACATCATTAACATAAGCCTTTATTTTGAAATTCCTTTTGCACATCTGTGTCACCATTTCTGTCCAAGCACACCTCCTTCTGCAACATTCAGTATGTTTACATGTAGTGGAGCTACGGTTACAGCTCAGTTAGGTCATTAAATTGGACTACTGTCCTTGTCTCAGTAGACAAGCACGGGGGAGAAATGATTTATTGACAGAATTATGTCTGACTCCAGCACGGCAGGTGGAGATATGCTCCCTCTCAGCTAGTCGCAGTAAACGTGTATTATTTATACAGTCCATGATACAGACCCTATCACAGTCACAACTGTTTATTTACAGTCACTTTAGGATAGAATACTAACACATAATCAATGGCTGAGCAAACTCTGCCTTCATTGATTAGTTTTTAAGCCACCTAAAAAAAATTGATATCAGTTTAAGTGTATCTATATTTACAATATTTTCACCACTTTAGCCCTAAGCGACGGGGGTTTGAAAAACAGCAGACTCCACTGAATGGAGCTGCTGCTCTCCCGCTGCCTCCATCAGCTGTTATGGAAACTAAAGAGGAGACAGTTTTCAAATATAGTAAACACCTAAAATGAAATTGATTTTTTTAGGTGGCTAAAATATGTTTTGCTGCGGCCCCACTCACAGCAGGACATCGCTTAGCTTTGGTGCCAGTGTTGTGGGACTGCACTTTATTTATCAGAGGAGGGGGAGTGGTGGGGGGTTGATTTTTTTTATTTATTTTTTGTATGTCCCTAACCTAAGCAAAAATTGAAAACACAAGTCCCTCTTCAGTGCTTACAATTAAAAAAGAAAAAGAAAAAAAGCCTGACCTGCAGCACCCTTTCCCTCTCATAAATAACAAACAGTCCCTATCCCTAACCACTAAGGGAGGCTGGCGCATTGACAAGGAGCAAGCGCAAAATTCGGAGTCCAGTTAAAGTCCGACTGTGGTGTTTACATGTCAGAATAGCTTGACTTCCAATCACATTATCTGGATGTGTTAGTCTGATTTCAACATATTTGGTTTAGTTTGATTTCAGTCAGACTAACACAATAATTCCACTTTTTCTAGCATCATGTAAACATACTGAGTGACTGATATTGATCACAGTCTCCTGGATTGAATTGAGTCAAAATTGTGATGTGGCAGACTTTGTGATACCAGCAAACATTCTAATGTCCAAATGATCTTTATAAAATGGTACCGTGATGAAACTTATGATTTACACCCCTAATATTTCATTTAAAACCATAGTTGTACAAAATCCAGAGAGTGTATAACTACACTAGTTTGATGTTGAGCCTAATGGCATTACATGGTGTTTTGTTTCAGGACCATTTGGAGTAAATCATGGAATAGAGTTACACGCAGATGTGATTGAGTATGCCTACCAGAAGCTCGATTCCTTCATCAAAACCAGCGACAGCTTTGACAAGTAGGTGTCCAAATGTGTCAGTGAGGTTTGATTGTTTTGTCTTTCCTCCTGTGTATTTTGGTGTTCATTGCTCCTGTGTCTCTCTGTCTCTCTCCAGATTTGAATTCTGTGAGCCGTCTTTTGTTGTGGGTAACTGCCTGGAGATTCCCCCGGAGAGCCGTCAGTATGACAGGGTGTACTGCGGGGCCGGGGTGCAGAAGGAGCATGAGGATTACATGAAGAACCTGCTCAAGATGGGGGGCATCCTGGTGATGCCTCTGGAGGAAAAGGTTGGTGATATACCAGAAACACTCAGGATCATTCAAATCACCTTTTTTAAGTCCCCCTAATTACCATTTATGAGCAGTAGATAAATGTAGCAGGATCAAGGACAAATATAATTTCAATTTTTAAACTTTTCTAAATATCTTGTCATTGTACTATATTCAATTGAATATACATCAATCATTGCATTTGTTTTTTATTAATCTTTCACACAAAGGTTTTTGGAATGGGGATGTACAATAAAAAAAGAATGGGATTTCATTTTGTATTTTCTGCAGTTGACCAAGATCACTCGTACGGGACCGAACAGCTGGGAGACCAAAAAGATCATTTCTGTGTCCTTCGCTCCTCTGGTGCTGCCCAAACACAGCACGAATGGCAAACCCAAGACTGCCCCACTACGTGAGTCTCATTTGGACCTTTTTTTAAGCTTTAAAGTGCAAGTAAATGTTGGTTTTAGAATTCAGATTCAGAATTCAGAATTCCTTAAATTTTGAAATATTTGAATTAAAATTATTTATTTTATTCTATATTAATGTAATTTTAGTTTATTTATTAGTGTTCTTATTTATCAGCTTGTTATTTTACAGTCAATTAATTGTCTTGCACTGAATTACTAAGTGGTCGATGTGTGAAACACAATTTCTGTTTTATGTGAAGCATAAAAATGAAACAAATAAAAGGAATCTGGATCTGAATTTTGATACATAAAGTACGTGTGTAATTCTCCACCACTTCTTCTGTCTGTTTTCCTCGCCAACCTCTTTTTTCGTGGTTCAAAACTTTTGCAGCCAAGTACGAGGTACGGACGTTACAGGAACTGGCTCGCATCTGCATCCGCCACACCCTCAGAGTGACCACAGACGGAGGAGACAGCCAATCCCGCGGCCGAGGCTCCTCGTTCAGCGTAGGCAGGGGTCTGGCTGTGGCCGGCCTCCATAAGTACGGCCCTCGCTTCAAACGCAGACGCGTGCACCGGCGCCACTGCAACGCCCTCGTCCTGGCCACGCGCCAGGTGGTGGCCAGCAGCGGCATCGGACCCGCCTCTCTGGACAGCAACAACAACCAGGGGGGAAGAGCTGAGGACGAGGAGGAGGCGGGGGAGAGGGAGGGGAGGCGGCAGATGAGGGGGAGCAGGAGGGTGGCGAGGGCCGTGGGAGGGGTGGTGGAAGAGGAGGAAACAGTGGAGGAGGAAGACGAGGAGGAGGAGCAGGAGGAGGAGGAGGAGAAGGAGACTGGGGAGCTGCTGCGACCCCAGCCGGCCGTGAACGTCCTCAGAGAGAGGATACTGGGCCTGCCGCTGCCTGAGCCTCTCAAGATGTACCTGCTGTTCTACAGAGAGAAATGAGGCCGCCGGAGCCGCAGCCAGGTCCTGAGTCAGAGCCCAGAGCCGAGAGCGCCGACCCAGCAGAGCCTCACGTCTCTGTCCCAACCCCAACACCACCTGCACAAGGCAGGACAACTTGCTACTACCTTACTGACCCCCAGCCCCACCGAGGACCCCTCTCTCTCTCTCTGTCATCTCTCCCTCATCCCCACTTTCTGACTCCCTCTTTCTCCTACTCCGTTCATCTCCATAGCGCATAACACATATCTAACATATATCTAACATGCCAGTCAAAGCCTTGCCTAACAACAGTTTAGCAGTGGCCTGAATCCACAGCTTGTAAAAGGCAACTCAGTGGTGCTGAGAAAGAGAAGCATCATTGTTTAGTCTACAGTCACAGACTAGACAGTGCAAGAGTTCAGACACCGTAGCAACACGCAGAGAGAGCAGCTTACCAAGAGACCAAGAAGGCTTAGGACTGTCCCAGCTCTTTTCTGTCCACTAATGCCCAACGGTCGACATCGTACACTGATTGTGCGGATTGTGTGGCAGCCAGTTTGTCAGCATAAGGTGGTGTGTATTATCATCTCATGGGGATGGCATCGTTTTAAAAAGGAAGTCAGAGTCGGCCCAACATTGTGAGGAAGGAAAATGTGCACTCAAAGATCCAATGATGTGAGAGTTATATTTTCTCTTTCACTGTATCATATTCAGTGATACTGTAGCTACAGCTAGTGACCAAGATGGCGTGGCAGTTGTGACTATTTTGACTGATTTTCCAAATAAAAGAGAGCTTTTTCTTGAGCCCTCAGTCCATTAAATGATTTCACTTAGAGGTCCAGTGTGTAGGATTTATGGGGATATATTGGCATAAATTAAATGTAACATAATATAATATATAATAGCATATTCCATTTAAATATTCCAAATTAGAGAGATTGGAGAGCAGTAGACATTTTTTGATAATTCGGCACCTCCTGAACAATGTCCATCAAAGGAATTCTATCCGGATTCTGGTTGCTGGTTGCAATCTGCCATCCTCACTACTAGATGCCACTAAATCCCCCTAAATCTTACACACTGCTCCTTTAAATTATCTGCTTTTCTGAGGCCAAGGGTTGATCATCATTTCAAGCATTTTAGGAGACTACTTGATTTACTAGAAGGTTGAGTTTTCCCCTTTTCTATGCATATATTCCACTGTTTGATGCTATATTTGTCTCCTGTCATCAGGAGATGAAACTGACTTACATCCCTACATGTTTATCCAAAGGGCAGTGTTTTTCTCTGCATCCCATTATATTCTCTTTACCAAAAGAGGATGACCATAAAAGATCACATACTTACTAATATTCCAATATACATAAATAAACCAGCATGATAAAACACATAACTAATGTTTTTGATGATTGACAGCGTGCAGGTTTTCTGTCATCTTTTTTTTTCTTTTTTGGTCTTGTAATATTTTTGAATTTTATGAGACTTGAAGTGGTGTGTACATATGAAACTGTATGTTTTGTGAAGAAAAAAAAATGAAGATACTCTGAGAAGTAGATGTATCTTTTCATCACATTTTTCTGTTGTAGTTTCTAGTTAGATGGAGCATTATTCCTTTGTACTTTTTGCTTTTGTACCAAACTCTCTGCTCCCCCTCTGTGCCAAACTTCCGTTGCATGGACTAAACTCTTGAGATGAAACGGCAGATCAACAGCAAGTTGCTCATTTGGAGAAAAAAGAATGTGTTGCTGTTTACTTTTTTCTTTTTTAACTTGAAAAAACGCTCCACTTCTACTGAAATGAGATTGGTCGTTCATGCATTAGTTATCATGAAAGGGTTAAGATTTCTACCGTTAGGCAGTTTGAATCTGAAGAACGTTTGTGATAAACAGCAAAGTGATATTTGCACAACACACCTGCATCAGTAAATACAGTTGATAGATAAATAATGGATGTGATCACAATAATAGAGAGGATTTGAATATGTGCAGTTTATTTTGGTAAGCTATACAACTCTGAATGGGAGGAATTGTTTCCAAAATGCGGGTCGCTATCAGGCAGAGTGACTCATATCCCGTCTGATTCTTGCTGGGAGTGTGTCACATTTCACTGTCGGGCCAATCTACCATTTCTACCGCTGCTGGATCTGCCTTTGAGTACTGTATGTACATCATTCCTTTATTTGACATGAGTACCATTCATGTTTGGTTGTTGTGCATTTGTGATTCTCTGCTGAATGTATATGATCATGAATTTTTCTTTCTTTTCTTTTTTTTGCACTTAATATTAAGTTTTTTGGTTTGAATGAATTGCTTGTTTTTAAAAATGACCTGTAATGTTGACTGCTGTTAATAAAGTCCATTATACAAAAGAGTCCAGTTGCAAATGAAATGATGTTGTTAGCTGAGAAAAAGGCTGCTGTTTACACTGGTTTACACTGGTTTACGAGTTTAAAAATAGAAAATACTTTAACCCAGATTTAAAACAAACAAACAAATAAACAAAAAAAACTCCATACAAAATATGTTTACATCATATCATTAAAAAGTCATGGCATAATGTCATTAAAAATGCGGTAAAAAGTCACACTATAGAATGTCATAAAAATATAATTAAAAGAAGCCCTTTCATAGTATGCTGTCAAGAAGAAGAAAAGAAAAAATGTCATGGTATTGTTTGTCATTAAAAAGTCATGAAAAAAATAGTTATAATGTCTAGTATGTTATAAAAAAAATCCCCAAAAGTCATACTATAGTATTTCATCAAAATAAAAAACTCCATAGTATAGTACATCATCAAAAATAGAAAAAAGTGCAGTGTATAGTATGTCATTAAAAATACTTACATAAAGAAATCAAAGTATATTATGTGACTAAAAATGCCAGACGAAGTTATAGTGTAGTATGTCATTGAAAATACAATAAACAAATCATATTATAGCATGTCATTAAAATATAATTAGAAATCATAGTGTAGTATATCATAAAAATATCCTAAAACAGTAATTATACATATGCCCTTAAAATGTAAAGAATCATATAATAGTTTGACATTCAAAATGTCATGAAAAGTCATAGCATGGTGAGTCATCTAAAATCATAAAAAGTCATAGTATAGTATGACATTTAAGATATCATAACAAAGTTGATCTTTTCGTTAATATTCTCATTTCTTCTTCCGTACGTTTTTTGGTCAGCGACTCCTTCTGCATACTTTGTGCTATTTAAACCATTCAACTATCAGAACGTTCAGCTCCTTCAGGTCATCTGTGCTATGACTTTTCTCATTTTAACTCTTTAAACTCTGAAATATTAAGCTTTTTTCACTTTTTTTCTCTCATTGAAATGAATGGGAACATTTTTCAAATTCTCTTTAACCCACTCCACTTTGAAAGCCTACTGCTTCCTCATACTTTCAACTATACACTCCATTTCAACTTTAAACAGCTCAAAAGGCCTTCAACTCTTCTGGTATAATTCAGCTCTTTTGTATCTTTCACGGTTTTTGAATTTTGGTGATTTAAGTTTTATGCTTTTTTCAGATGATTTCTGCTGCCCACAGTATAAGGTCTTCATATGCAATTAATACATCAGAACGTAGGCATTTGAGTTTTCTTTCACCTCATATGCCAATCTAAGCCATAGGCTTAGTATTTGTATGCGTTTTCTGCCTCAGAGCAACAAGAGATCCCGTCCAGCTCCTGTTTGCTGCAATGTTGATTTCTCTCATCAAGTTTGAGCAAAACCCAGATGGAGGGACTTTATGAAACTGGATTTTCTCAGTCATTTTTCACTTTATTTACACATTTTACACATCAATCTGATGTGGTGCTCATTGTCCACTCATTTTGACAGTATAACATTTTTTAAGCACTCCTTCTCTGTATTTATCAGCTGTGACCATGACCTGTCACTGTCAGACACACAGGTGCTTCTAATTAGCAGGTCAGACCTCCATAGTATTAATGCTGCCACTGTCTGTCTCCATCTCTGTCTTTCTACCTGTCTCTGTCTGTCCCTCTCTCTCTGCGTGTCTTTGTCTCTCTGTCTCTCTGTGACTGTCTCTGTCTCTGTCTGTCTTTCTACCTCTCTCTCTCTCTTTGTCTGTCTTTCTGTCTCTCTTACTCTCTGTCTTTCTGTCTGTCTCTGTCTAAATCTCTTTGTCTGTCTTTCTGTGTCTCTCTGTCTTTCTTACTCTGTGTCAAACATGGTGCCATGCTGGTGTGTGCATGTTCCTCAACACACAGATGCCTCCTATAGTTAACAGATTCACTGTCGTTGTGTTTGTCTGTCTCTCTCTCTCTCTCTCTGTCTCCTTCTCTATCTCATTCTCTATCTGTCTCTTTCTCCGACTACTTCCCAATCACTCAGTGTGTCTCTCTGCCTGTCAATGTCTCTCTCTTTCTCTCTCTCTCTCTGACTGTCTCTGTCTTAGTCTCTCTATGTTTATCTCCCTGTCTCTTACTGTGTCTCTCTCTGTCTGTCAGTGTCTCCCCCTCTCTGTCTGTCCCTATCTCTCGTTTTTTTTCCCTCTCTGACTGTCTCTGTATTCCTGTCTATTTCTGATACTCTCTCCTTCTGTCTTCAGCTGTATGTTTCGACTTCAGAAACCTTGCAAATGTCAAAATGTTATGCTCCTCAAGGACATTTATGCCTAAAATATTAAACATTTATTATCCTAACCTTTTCAGTTGACATCAACTTCTTGCTATGACACACTCTTGCAGTTCAAGTTGTAGCTTCTTCACTTTAAAGCAGTTCAGCTTTCATTTCTGCCAGTTTTTCAGATATTTCCCTCAGTTTGTAATATGTCTCTGCATTTTCAGCTATGTATTTCTGCATTTTCAAACATGATCTCAAACTAATTTTTAGCTATCAGCATCCACATGCATGTTCCGCAGGAAATGCATTTTTTAGTATAATATGACATTCAAACTATCAGGAAAATGTCACCAGAAAGTATTTAAAATATAAAATGGAATGAAATAGAAAAAGGCAGTGTAAGATGTCATTAAAAATATTTTAAAATGGCATAGCGAAGTATGTCATAAAAAAAGTCAAAGTATAGTATGTCAACAAAAATATCATAAAAAGGTCAAAGTATAGTTTGCTATCAAAAAGGTCACAAAAAGCCAATATAGTATGCCAGCAAAAAAGTCATAGTATAGTGTCATCAAAACTTCAATGAAAAAGACATGGTTAAAAATGTCGTTGATGACATTATTTAAAAAAGCCATAATGTAGAATGACATTCAAACTAACAGAGAAAACAAATGTATAAAAAAGTCATAGAGTAGTATGTTGGTCAAAAAAATCTGACATCTAAAATAATGAAAGAATGTCATAGTGTAGTATTTTGTGTCAAATCATTAAAAAATATCATTGTATTTTAGGTGTTCAAAATCATTACAAAACATCACAGTATAGTATGTCATCACAATAATGAAAAATTGTCATACTGTAGTATGTCGTCCAAAATAGTAAAAAAAACCCCACAAATTTAGACAGTAGTCCAAAATTATAAAACATCTTCATAAAATACAGTGTCCTCCAAAATCATGGAATAAACGTAAAGTATGTCACCAACAATCATGAAAAAAATGTCATACTATAGAATTATAGTATTATGTAATATTAAGAAAAAACTTCATAGTATAGTATATTGTCCAAAATCATGAAAAAAAACACTATATCATAGATGATGATTTTTGATGATTTTTGATTTTTGAGTGACATACTATAGTATGACATTTTTGATTATTTTTGAGCACCATGTAACATTTTTGATGATTTTTGAGTGACATACTTTACTATGATGTGTTTGATCATTTTCAGCGACATATTATACTATGATGTTTTTGATGATTTTTTTTAGCACCATACAACAGTATGACATTTTGATGATTTTTTAGCGACATACTATAGTATGACGTTTTTAATGATTTTTGAGTAACATACTATACTATGATGTGTCTCGACATGGTATTTCATGTGGTTTTCAGCTGTTTTTTGGCCATGTTATATTTTGACATTTTTTACCATACTATACTATGTCGTTTTCAGCCATTTTTTTGAAAATTCTATATTGTGATGTTTTTGATCTTTTTTTTTCAACATGCTGTACTATAATGTGTCTCTACAAGCTATACTATGTCGTTTTCAGCCATTTTTTCGACATGCTATATTTTGATTTTTTTTGCCTTTTCTTCGACATGCTATACTATAACGTTTTTGATTATTTTTGAGCGCCATACTATAGTATGAGATTTTTGATTATTTATTTTGACGACATACTATTAATTGACGTTTTTGTTGATTTTTGAGTGCCATGCTATAGTATGAGGTGTTTGATGATTTCAACAAAAACGTCATAGTATATTTTGCCGCTCAATGATTAGCAAAAATGTCATAGTATGGTATCTTGCTAAAAACCATCATAAAAATCATAGTATAATATTGCGCTTAAAGATGATCAAAAAATCATAGTATAGTATGCTGCTCAAAAATCATCATTGGCATCATACTATAGTATGTCGCTTAAAATCATCAAAAATGTTTTACTATAGCAAAGTATTGTTTGGCAATAAAAAATGTCATAATAACAAGGCGTTCCGAAATAAGAAAAAACATCACAGTATTGCAAGTTGCTAAAAAAAATCATCATAGACTTCATAGTATAGTTTGTCGCTTACAAAAAACCCTCAGAACCCTCATACTATAATCATCAAAAACGTAATTGCATACTATGGCTCTCAAAATGAATAAAAAATGTCATAGTATAGTATGTCACTCAAAAAAATCATCAAAAATGCATCATTTACACCTGCCAGAGAGCTCCTCTTGTCCTCATTGATATTCCCTGTTGTGCTTAAGACCCTCTCAATGGGGACAGAGAAGGGTGGAGAAGTTTTCTGTTTGAGTTATAATGGAACTACAGAGTGGAACATTCCCAAAATGTCAGGAAGCACCTCAGCTACAGAATAGTAGGCCTACCGGCTTTGTTGTGATCTTTGCATATTTACATGTTGTTCTGCTTGTTGTTGGAAGGAATCAAACATCAGATATCAGTTTATTCTTTCAACATAACCGAGCTGGAGACTCACTACACCTGAACTCAAAGCACGAGCAGCATTTCCTCTCATCCTGTCACACACACACCTGGCGCTGGAGGGGGGAGACACTGAGCTGACGCTGGCTTACACCGGTGTGCCGCAGTTACTAAGAGCAGCAAGCATGGGAATAAATGACAGTATATTTCCTCCCTGTTTCCTGATGATCTAAATAAGTCGCTAAATGTGTTGCTTTTTAAATATAACCCCGCCCCGAGGATAGTAGTCCTCTCCTCCCGTCATCCTGGGACCTGAGATCGTCTTATTCTTTGAGGAATGATGAGGCCATTGTTTATTAACTTAACGGTAATATTTCAACGTGACTTACCTTGAAAATATCCTGCTACGCCGTCCACTCTGCTGTGAGCTAGCTCTGCTACATGTGCTGAGAATAGTGTAAACAATGGAGTCAGAGCGCAATCTGCTGGACTAACTACATAAATGAAACCATTGTAAAAAAAAAAAGGTTTTCTTAAGGGCACATATCGGTCGGGCTCTCTCTCTCTATATATATATATGTGTGTGTGTATATGTATATATATATATATCTACACACACACACACACATACACACATACAGTATGCATACAATCCATCCTGGAAGAGGGATCCCTCCTTAGTCGCTCTTCCTGAGGTTTCTTCCATTTTTTTCCCCTGTTACAGTTTTTTTGGGGGGAGTTTTTCCTTAGGCGATGTGAGGGTCTCAGGGCAGAGGGATGTCTTATGCTGTAAAGCCCTCTGAGGCGAACTGTGTTTTGTGATAATGAACTTTATAAATAAAATTGGCTTGACTTGACTTGACTTGACTTGACTTGACTTGACAAACACACACACACACACACACACACACACACACACACACACACACACACACACACATTATGACCACAGTCTCCTCCTCCTTGATACTGATGTTCGTGTTTAAGGTCTTAGGCTATCTATACACATTTGATATACTGGCATATTGTAGTAGATTTTTACATTTTACTTAAGAAAGTGAAGAGGAAACAAAAAATAGAATGCAAAGAAGGTATGAAACCGCTGGTTTGTCTTTTAATCATTTCAACATAACACATGACAACTCAAAGATACACTGTACTGTACAATAAGTCAATAGTTCTGTTGTTGTGTTCATCATCTCTTTGGATCAACCAATATACAAATCTGTCACTTCTACATTGCAGCAACTGATTGCATGTGAGATATGTAACAAAAAAGCAAAACTTCTCATTTTCTTCTTTTCTTTCTCCGAAGCACATCATTTATATAATTCTCCCTGTAGTTGATAAACTCCATGCTATATAAAATAGTGTAAGTGAATGCAAATATTCTATTTTCGTTCACCTTTTTTTCACCCTTTTTATTCCAGAGGTGGCTGTAATAGCAAGTGATAAAAATAAATTGGGCTATGTCACTAAACAAGATACACAAAGAGGTTGGAATGCAAGACTTACATTAAGCTAGAATATATAAAACTACATGTGGATGTTGCCTGCATCAGACAGTACCCAGTTTCTTACTAAAAGCAAAAAAAAAAAAGTAAAGAAAAGCGGGAAAGAAAGAAAGAGCATTATTAAAATCAAATCAGTTTCTCAAACTGATGAACAAATTCCCTTAAAATGTTTGTGTTCTGCACCTAGTAGTAAAAAGGAAGAGGTGAGGATAAGTGCATCCCTAGTAGGTGCAGGTCGAGGTAATGGAGCTACAGCCAGGCCGAGGAACAATATAACATCGCTGTCAGAGGTCAGTATATAGTATATACGTGCTAAGAGTCTTATTAATGTGGTTCCGTATCAGCTTAAAGTAAGGATGCCCATTTCTGCCAAAAAAGAGAGAAAAAAAACTGATGTAAAATTGTAATGAGATACTAAGTCAAAATTATGATAGTTAATAAAAACATTTAAGTCATAACTATCCTAATTAACACAATGTAGATGAAATTTTGATTTACTGAGTCAAGTGATAACTTTACATGTCCAGTATATATAGTAGTTAGGGTTGCAAATAACAGATTTTCACAGCATGATAAGGGTTGTGTTTGGTTGAACAAATATTTTATCACTATAACTGAAATTTGAAACAAATTTTAAATGGAGGTAAAAAGTAAAAAGTGTAAATAGTCTCCCATTTTAAAATAACTTAAGTAAAGTTAAAATATCTTCGTCCAGCTGAATTCTGCTTGGCTTGTTACTTAAATTGACCATTGTTATCTTGTCTAAGTTTTTGTGTTTTTTTCTTTTTTTTCATGCCTTTGCAGAAATGGACTTCCATACATATTGTGTGTGAATCCAGATAGAGGGCCCGTTTTCCCAGAAAAACTCAGAAATTAATTAATTTTGAGAAAAAAATCAGCTGGTGGTTCAATAGGAGTCAGATCTGTCGTCAGTGTATCACAGCTGCAAATATGGCCTGACCACAACTTTTTCACTCCTGTCTTAAATGATCTAAAAGTTAACGTAATGTAACGTAAAGTTAAGTAACATTAATTAGCTACATTTGATAGCTTATTACCCACTTTGCAATAAAAAACAGAAACTGCAATTCTTGTAACTCTGTGACACTACATATACATAATTCTGATTATGTATTTGTTTCTTCTGCAGGAACAACCAGCTCTGTGACCATGGCTTTAAGCTTTAAGTGCTAAGTTTTGGGGTCATTTCGAACTTCACTTTTTGCCCGTTACATGGTCTAAAAGTGGCGTGCAGATGGGTCTCTGTTGCAACAGCGTTTCATTGGCAGGTTGTGGTCAGGTTGTGGCTTTGACACTGCTGACAACGGTCCCACCGCCTCAGAATAACAGATATGTTGCTGTTCCTTTTCAGGCTCTTGGCTGTAGTGTTTGATTAGATAAATTTATGAGGGAGAAGGCAAAGCTGGTTACCCAAAAACAAAACAATTTCAAAGGAGAAGGGGCAAGGGGAGCTCTTATTTTAGAAGGATATTAGTGAAAAGTCTATCAAAAATACTGTTATTCTTTTGGAGAAGAGAAATACACAAAGGTTGATAAAGTCTACACATCAAACTAATGGCACATACATATACAGGATCAATACAAAATTAAAAACATATGAACATATAAGCTGAAATTTTAAAAGAAAAAAATACTCTTTTTTTTTTAAAGGTTGAAAGTGCTAGAATTCAGATTAGCTCACAGAAACCCAGGGAGGACAAACTTAATACATGCCAAAAGCTTTCTTCAACTTTTTTTTAAAGGGCTAAATTAATATTTGTTGCAAAAATATAAATGTTCAATTTGATTGCTACAAATTTGGCTTAAGCCAAGAGGGTTTTTTCTTAAAAAGTACCCTTTTTTTAAGCACATATAAAGATCAAATTTGAATTTTTTTCTTTTTTAATATATCATGAAATCTCAGAAAGGTGCTGACAGCTAAATCTTTTTAGGATCAATAAAGTCATTATTAAAACAATGACTTTCCAGGGGGGAAGACTAATAAAATAAAGTTTCAAATTAGTTCAGAACTTGAATTATAAAATCTATGATTTGAGCAACAAGGTTGTAATTAAACAGTCAGACTGTGGGGAAGCTTTTCCTACATCAGTGCTTGCCGATTCTGAATTTTCAGCTGCTCCAACCTCCCGAGGGGAATATTCACCTGCACTGTAAAGTCTGAGAAGTTGATCTTAAAAAAAAAAAATCTAGGAAATCGATTGCATTGAAAAAGTAAAGTTAATATAGCTATAAGTCCTAAGTTATGTTTCTTCAGTATCTGAAATTTGGTTAAATTTACTTCATTTCATTGTAATTCTGCTGGTTGCAAACAATCAAGCACATTTCTACACATTCTGTAACATGTCAACAAAGCAGAACTTACAAATTTACAGGTATCCAAACTCCTCTACATGCAAAATCCTTTTCATCATGATACAAATACATGAAACTGTTCAGTTAAGACTAACATGGTTTACTTCAAAACTTAAGTAGCTGTCACTTAGAAAGAACAAGTTAATTCAACTTGTCATTTTTAAGTTGCAGCAACCTCACAAAATTAAGTAAATACAACTTAACTTAATTAAAATTAACAATTAGATATGAAGTGACAATAAATTTAAAGTATTAGTTATATTTACTTGGCTTTGTCAAGGCAATCAGTTTGCTAGATTTTTTAAAGTAAGCTCACTAGTGAGTTTACAGCACGTCTAAAACACAGAGGTCGTCAGCTGCTCATCACCGGGGGTTTCGTATCCTACAGTATCGAAAAAAATCAGGTAACACTCGTAGCATTTTGTAACAAGCAATTGTGCAAAAATGTAGTTTCTTCTCCCCAGGTTTTGGTAAGAAAAAAAATAAAAATAAAACAAATAAAAATGAGGTGATGTGTTGTGTTGTTTTTCGAGGTCCTGTTTTATACAAACAGAAAATAATATATCATAGGACAACAAACAAAACAAATATATGACTATGAGCAAATACCCCAAGTTGTGCAGTCAGTCATGCGTCCCCCCCTGTGCTTTGAATGTCAAAGCCTGGGAATGGGGTGACTGCGTTCTTGCGGATATTTTCAGACCCTTTACCTTTGACTCTACAAAGCAGCTGAGAGAGGAGGAGGAGGAGGAGGAGAAGTACAGAGGGGATGGGGCCCGGGGGATGATGAACACTTTGTTGGTTCGGTTTGTGCATGTTTTCAGCTTGCTGTCCATCTTGCAAAAAAATAAAAAAAAATAAAAAAAAATTGAAATGTTCTAGTGGTCTACAGTTGTCGTCCATCAGCAACCGTAGCTAAAAGCAGCAATATGTTTTTTTTTTAACGTTTCATTTCTATGTGCTATGTTTTTCCTGTTTTTTTTCTTTGTTTTTACTCAAATGGTGATCGGGGCCCGCCTGTGGTGTGACGACTGCCATCGGCAACTCTCGACTGCATGGAATGACATTTCCGCACAAAATCACACGCGACGCGGGCACCGTGTGACATCGTGGTTGTGCAAGGTGTCACGCCACAGACGGCGTTAGATAAAGAGCACCTATTACACTTTGAAGCTTAGGTTAACTTTGGGCTCAGGTTTTTTTTTATAGGCTGGTGGTGAATGGTTAGAAAGGATCTAAACTCCCGAGACGTCCGCTGAGCTCGCGGTGAGGTTTCCACCCACAGCACAGGGGTTAAGTCATCGAAGTCATCGACTCATCGGCCATCCGTGTCAGCATCCCAACAATCTATCTAGTTCAAATCCTAATTGATTATTAAGCCACTAACAGCCATCTATAGACACTTCCCATCCACAGTTTTGATTCCGCTATACTAACTCAAGTACATGTAAAGGTAAAGATTGGATATGACAGAGAAAGCTTAAGGGAAAAAGCTAATACTTCATCCATTTGTTTGATCAAAAAAAAAAGCAAGATACACACAAATGTAAACCTGCCAGACATCAAAAAACATCAGTTTTAATACGTCTACCTAAAATACACCTTACTGAGATAAAAGCAATAATAATATTCATTTTTGAGATATTTCGTACACTGCAATAACATTCTTTAACACATTTTTACTCATCTGTCACTGAAGTTCTTTTGTTTTGTTTTTTGTTGCCATTCACATATGTCAGGGTTCATCATTACCATGATGATGCATCTTTTTTTTTAAAAGACTGCCTAAAAGATGTGTTTGTTCCAAAAAGATATTTTAGGTATATGTTGAGCAGCAGAGTAACAGCTGCAATTCTCGTTATGCAATTATGGTGGGAGCTTTTAAAGATAACTGTTAGAAGGAAGGTGAAGGAAGGAGAGTGAGGAGAAAGTCTCTGTTTTCAGGCAGCGGAAACCTCGAGAAGTCACGAGGAAGAAGACGAAGATTTTCCGAGGAGATTCTAAAGGGCAAGTGCCTTTAAAAAAAAAAAAAAGTGCTTCTCTTGGGGGCGCAGTAAAAAAAAAGCCAGCGTGATATGACATAATTTTCACACATTTTCACTCACATTTCTATGTTTTTTTTTCTCCTTTTCTTTTAAAATGTGTGTTTTTTTAGTGAGCTATTTTCATTCCAACTGACCTGACTCTAGGAGTAAATTAGTTACAGTTAAAAGAAAATAATTAAGAAGCTAAGTAATGTACAGCTATGGATAGGGGTCAGCAACAAAACATATTTTAGCCACCCAAAAAGGTCCAACCTAAAAAAAAAATATCAGTTTAAGTGTACTCTATATTTAAAGTATTTTCACTGCTTTACGTTTCCATGAGACGACCCATTTTGACAGGGAAACCATTAACAGCTTCAGTTCCCCGTCTATGCTCTTGTGAAAACCCACCAGACTCCATTAAGAAAAACAGTAATTTTAGCTCGCTAAACACAAGAATTGCAGGTCTCCCACTGCTTTGATCAGTTAGTTTGTGTAACTGTGTGACTTCAAATTAATCCTTTAAATGCTAAACTCACAAAATAACACAGAAAAACTTGACTGATGGAGGTAGCAGTAGAGCAGCAGCTCCTGTGTTCAGAGATGTTAAATTATACTTTTTATCAATGGATTTTGGTTTCAAAGAGAGCGAAATAATGGCTTAATTTTTCCGTCTGAAATCAATGTCTGACATTAAAGTAAAGTAGTACTCTTAATATTGCAAACATTTAACCCTTTGAAACCTGGAGCGACGTCACTTTTCTTTTGCTGCTTTCAGAAGCCTTTCACAAGTATTTAAACCTTTAAACCCTTAGAAAATTGGTAATAATAAAAACATTGGGGGGAAGGCAATGAGAGAAAGAAGTATTAAACAGATTGAAAGAAATTAGTGAATTAAATTTTTCTCCAAAGCTAGGAAAATGTCTGTGGGTGTAATAATCATAATTATATATTTAAAAAATGATAAAGAATAATCATCATTTTTAAGCACCTTTTTCAGATCATTACATTGTTCTTTTTCACTTTTTTGTTGCTAATTTTCAGGTAATTTTCTTTCTTGCTAATTGCCTTCTTCTCACGTTTTTGAAAGAAATCAAGCCAATTTGCTCAGTTATACTGAAATTATTATTATTATTTTTTTAGGTGGCTAAAATATGTTTTCTTGCTGTCCCCCTCCACAACTGTACCTTTTTTAGCTTCCATGTCAGACTCATGCCTGTTTCTCCAAACTGGGGATGTGCCGGCCTACATCTACTGTATGTAATATATTGTCTATGGATAAGTACCCCATCCAACTTCAAATAATCTGAACTATATCTTTAAGAGCACTTTTTTTTATTTGCAGGGGGGACTTTTGTGTCTCTAGTCATCTAGAGGAGCTTTTTAGAGTTAAGGCTCAATCGTTGACTCAGTGTCTTTATCTCTTCGTTCCTTCGCTGGGGGCGAGAGAGAGGAGGGTTTCTCCATACTGATCGTGACGTTTAGGTTATTATAGTTGGTGGTTCAAAAACTCAAGATGAGACACATTCTACCATGTTCTTACATTTGGAAAAGAAAAATAAAGTAAAACAAAATATCCACTTCAAACTATATTTTTTTTCTGGGTCACAACAAGACAGATAATCTTCACTAAAAAATTATCTTTGATTTTTTTTTTTTATATTATTACTTAAAGTATGCAGTACCACGCCTTTTGGCCTACTGATCCTGCCCTCTATACTACTAAATAAGGGGATGGAAGGGGGATAAAAGTAACTGGAAATAAAAAGGTTGGGTTAATACATTGTTATAACTATAGGATAAGGGGGGGATTAAAAAAAGCCCAAATAAAAGCTGCTTCAACTTCTTTTTTACCTTTTCCTTTTTTTGTTCAAAGGGGTTTAACTTTCTTGTAAGGCTCAATCAAAAGCTTTTGTGCACTTTCATTTAAGGCTTCTAAGTGTTCACTTATTTATTCTAATTTTCTGACTTTGTCACCTGGCCGCGTAAAGAACTACAGCCCCAGATCGGGGCTGTGATGGCGGGGCCGAGGCCTGGCTCTCTCACTGGAAGGCCTGGTGGAAGCGAGGCAGCGTGGTGGTGCTAAGGCTGGAGCTGAACACTGGTGGGAGGGGGTGCAGGGGTCCGAGGCCCAGACCCCCGCTGGAGCTCTGCTGCTCCTGAGGTTGCGGTTGCAAAGAGGTAAGAGGTGCCGTGGCGACGGCGGCTGCTGCCGCGGCGACTGCTGCAGCATGGGGCTCGGCAGCGTGCAGAGATGAGGAAGATGAGGAGGAAGAAGAGGAGGGGGTCGCGGATGAGGTGTAGCCCATCACCAGGCCTCCCGTGCTCATGGGGGCGCTGTAGGGAGGCAGGTTGAGGGGCAGGAAGCCCAGCAGGTGGGAGAAGTCCATGTTAGCAGCACACAGAGACTCAGCGATCACCGCAGGGCTCTTGGACAGGAGGTGATCCCCGCAAAGCTCGTCCACGAGGCCCGAGGTGGGCTCCAGTCCGTCCTTGGGGGGTGAGGCAGCAGCATGCGGCTCTACAGAGGGAACCGGGCCTGGCGAGCCACTCTGCAGATCCATGAGGAAGCTCTCCATCTCCACTTTCAAGGGCTTGTCCAGCAGGTATGAGGTAGATCCCAGCTGGTATTTGGGGGCTGGCTGGGGCTGGTGCTGCTGCTGGGGAGCCGGAGGCTGGTGGTGTGGGGGCAGCGGAGGGGAATGGTGGTGGTGGTGATGGTGGTGATGATGGTGGTGGTGGTGGGAGTGTGGGTGAAGAGGTCCAGGCGACTCCATGTGACAGCCCATGCCCATAGCTGCAGACAGGGGGCTGGGCATCAGGGATGGGTGTGGGTGACCCACCCCAGAATTAGACATGGCCTGGAGATGGTGGGGGTTGTACATGCCCATTGGAAAAGGGGCACCACTGGGGAACGGTTTGCCCGTCATGGGGTCTTTATTGGGACCCATGCCGCACATCATGGGGCTGAGCTCCTCCTTCACAGAGCATGGTGGTGACCCAGAGGCTAAAAGACCTAACATGTCAGGAGGCTCCGTCTTGATCTTCAGCAGCTCCTGCGAGTGGCTCTTCTTCACGTGGCGGGTCAGGTGGTCCTTCCTGCCGAAGCGCTGGGCACAATACTGGCATAGGAAGTCCTTTCGACCCGTGTGGACCACCATGTGCCGTCTCACATCCTTCCGCGTGTAGAAACGACGATCACAGTGGTCGCATGGGTGTTTTTTCTCCTTGGCGCCACCTGAAGACTTCCCGGAGTGGCTCTTTAGGTGCTCCAAGAGCACGGGCGTGCTCTCGTAGCTCTGCATGCACACTTTACAGGTGAGATCTCCTGCCGTAGCAGAGTGCATGGCCACATGGCGCTTGTATCCCAGCTTGGTGTTGTAGTGCTTCCCACACTCCTCGCACTTGAAGGCCTCTTTGTTGGGGTCATGCGTCTGCAGGTGGTTCTTCAGGTGGTCTTTGCGGTGGAACATTTTCTCACAATACGAGCACTGATGGGTCTTCTGTGGAGAGTGTGTGGCCATATGCCTGCAAAAGGAACAAGAGGATCTGTAAATAGTTGGGTTGTTTCAGGAGAAGATACACATTCTTTGTCTCATTGTCACATTTACTCAGCAGTCTGTCAGGCATGTGCGCGCTAAAGCGAGGGATGAATTCCTTTCAGTCAAACCCCTTGTGTCCATATATACATAAATGAGTCACAGTGGTTTGCAGCCATGACCCAAAATGAGTCTCAGAACCACTTCCTGTAATTCACCAGACTCCAAACATCCCAGTATGTTGATGAGTTTTAGACGGAGGGCCCTCGTTAAACAAGCTGTAGCACAGGGTCCACAGTGCATGGCGCAAGTGCTTTTAGGGCGTTTCCAGTTCTTTTACTGGTTAAAAAGCCATAATTTGGGCAAAATGTAAGACACAAGGGGAAAATCCCTTAATCAACCCTTTGAAACCTGGAGTAATATACTTTTTCTTGTGCTGGTTTTTAGATGCCTCTCACAAGTATTTAAACCTTTGAACCCAAAGCAGATCGATGTGATTTTTCTTCTATAAGCGATAAAAGACAATGAGCAACTTGATAAGAAATATTCCAAGAAGTGCAAGAAATTAGTGGGTTTTGAAAATAATTTTTAAAAAGCTAGAATAAAATGTCTAGAGAAAAAAATAGGGAAAACTATAATTATCATAATTCCACATGTAAAATTATGTTAGAGAATCCTTAAAAAATTTTAAAATTTTTTCAAGGTAATTTGTTGTCAGATTTCAAATCAAACCACTTCTTTTTAACCTTATCTGTACTGCGCCCTCCTCCAGATACAGCACTCACAGAGCATGTAATTGCATACCATGCATCTTTTTAGTGTGTGATTTTATATCCAGAATTAACGCGACAAAATATCCCTGCTCGTCTGCGGTTCACTTCCTGCAGCAGTACCTCCATTTCAGAACTACTAAAGTTCTTTTTGCCTTTTGATTCCGGTGCTCTGTCTATATATTTTTCGACTTTCCCTTTAGATAGCTCTTTGTGACTTAAGTCTGTGTATGCTCACGGCCCTTCAGTCTCATGCCCTTTTAAGGCCATTAGCAGGTTTTTACTTCTGCTAACTAGGGACAACTGGCACGCGCTTTCAGTTTACGAGGAGATTGGCATTCATCAATCTGAGAACAATTTGTGCGAGCAAGTTTTCTGAAGAACTTATTTAAGAACAATTTAAGAAAATACTTAGGGAGATATTAGTGAATGATACGCAATGTCTGTATGAACGAGACAGCTGCAATCGCGGGCAGCACATGTGTGACGCTGTGACGGTACGTTAAGGAGCGATCACAGCGAGATGGTTTGTGCTAGGCGCGACTGCTCCAAAACCACCTTGGAAGTGCATCTGGAAAAACTGAGCCTGTGGAGTGGGGCTGCGTGTGTGGCCAAAATGGACATCGACAACTGCAGACTCAGGTGATCATTCTTGGGCTGGGGTGAGATAGACTTGATTCTGGTGTTTGTTTGTTTCCTGAAGATCAAGTGATGACTTTCAGGTTCACACATATTGAATTTGATTGAATTTATTAAGTTGCTGATCAGAGATTCTGAGAACGCTAAATAAGCAATGACTCATGCAGTTTTTCAAAGTTTGTGATCTGACCAACATGATTACCTGAAGAGTTTGTATTTGGAGCTGAAGGCCTTAGGACAGTGCGGCTGTGAGCAGTGGAAGGGTTTCTCTCCTGTATGACTCAAGGCGTGGAGCCGGAGTTTCTCCTGTGAGGCGAACAGGGCCCCGCACACCAAACACTCGTTCCCACTCGCTTTCCCTACCTCTTCTCCTTCCTCTTCCCTCTCCCTCTCTCTCTCTTTCCCCCTCTCTCGCTCTCTCTCTCTCTCTGTCCGTGGCAGCGGGGCGGCGCTCCCAAACAGCTTGGCGGCAGTCCGTCGTCCCTCTTCCTCCGGCGTCAGTGCGGTAATACGGTGTGAGGCATCGGCGGCAGCAGCTGCCATGGCAGCCCTAGAGTGCCGCTGCCATGAAAAGTCACTTGTGGCTCCCCTGCCTTGCAGGCTCAACGTGGGAAGGTGTGAGGAGGCTTGACGAAAAAGAAGGCACACGAGAGCTCACAGGAAGGGCCAACGATCCAGCGGAAACATCAAGGTAAGCCAAAATCTGAGGTGAGATAGAAAGTACATGCTTTAGAACTAACTGTTTCCAAGTTTGTGGCAACATTAAACACATTTTTCTTATAAAGCCAGCTGTTTACCTCTTCAAATACTACTTGTCCTACTTCTGTCTCAGCACTTTCCTTCTCTTTCTGTAGTTCGGTTGCTCCTCTTCTTCACTCTCTTGTTCTCTCCTCCTCACCCAGTCCCAACAGCTATGGTTGGCGGTGAGTGGGAAACACTGCTCTGCATTTTTACTGTCCTGCAAGGAGAGAACAAACAAGACAAACATGAGGGTGAGTTGACAAAAATTGACTCCAGAGTCCTTTTATTATAAAGCAAAGTTTCACATTCAAAATGACTATTTGTATATCAATTTGCCATTTTCCCATATTTATTTCTCTGTGGTAACCCGTCACAAACTGACCTGGACAGTTCCTTTGGAGCGCAATTGGAATATGTATACTGTTCAGTTATGTATTGCTCCACATTTTCTGAGCACAGAGCGTACTCTGGGTACAGATGGAGCAGCAGTGAATCTAATCTTAATTGCTCATTGGGCTGGGTCTACTAGTCTGCATTCAATGCCTCTGCAGCAGCTGCTCCGCTCGTCCATGAATCTCATGTTTTCAGCTCTGATCACATTTACATAGCAATTATCCACCCCCCAACTCAAACTGCTGCTGAAGTAAAATAGAGAAGGGACACACGATGATAAAAAAAGGCACACACACACATTTAAGATCTAAATAAAAGGGTCAAATTTGCAGAACCCACCCACCAACCCCATTATCAACTACCACCACACATGGATTCTTATTCTGTGGGAAACACTGCAGTTTGTCATACCGTGCAACCTGTAATCCATGAAGAAATCATTTTTCTTGTATGCCTCCACAGAAAACTGCGTACATATTGATTGACTGATTGGATTTAACAACAGCACACCTATATCTAAACATCCATTTACAAACACAATTCACGCACTATTATAAGAAGCTCATTTATCCAGTCGTATACTCAATACTTTGCAAACATTTTAGACAAATTGCATACGTAGGTTGATTTTACTTTAAAAAATCTAGGAAATCAAAAAAATGCGAAGTAAACTTAACATTTAGATAAAAAGTAAACATAAATTAAGATTTATAGTTGTATTTACTTTCCACTTTTAAGGCAATTGATTCCAAGATTATTTTAAGTAAGACCAAGTTGCCAGATTTTATAGTGTATTAAGTAAATGTCTGGATAAATAAGACTTGTATTATACCCCAGGAGTTGGGTTAGTTTGTGAATGGTTGTGTTATTATAGTTTAGCTGTTAAACATGGACCCCAATCAATAAATTCATCAATATGCTCACATTTTTTTCCTGGTGGCATGCAAGAAAAACAAAGTTTTCTTTACAAATTCAAGGTAACACTGCATGACTAACTGATACACATACAGTCATTGCTCCAGTGTTACTTGCCAAATTGCAAGAAAATGCATTAATGCAGACAACACCTCTGAAATCTGAAATGAAAATGAAACCTCACAAAGCTGAATTATACAGGCTTGACTTGAATTATTTGAATGTTGCTTGCAGATTTTCAGTTTCCTCTGAGCTCACTAGGGGGAGCTGAACGACAAGTCTGACTGAAAACCGCAAAGGTAGAGCCCCCCCCCCCCCCCCAAAACAAAAAAGATTTCTCTAGATGACTCCCATTCACACCTCCGGCACATTTATTTGTGTGACCAAATGTGATGTCTAGATGAAATAACATAACCTCATCCCTAATGTTTGTCTTCAGATGACAGAACGGTGCATGGAGCCAGCTTAGTGTGTTTTTATGTGTGTACATGTATGTGCTTGTTATGAAACTGGATAAGGCTCCTGTAATCCTTGGGGAAACACACAAACACACACACAGCCCCCGAGGTAGAGGGAGGGCTGCGGTGGTTGGGGGAGAATGGGGGTGGGTGGGCAGTGTTTATGCCACAAATTTCCTAGAACCAGCACCACCTATTAACATGAATTCAACAAATTCCTGACAACAGCAAAAACAGTGGCAAATTTTGAGGTGAAAAACTGCACCAAAAACAGCTACCGACCTGCAGTTGTTTATTAAAATAAACCACAAACTATATTAACTTGTGTGCTCCGAGAGACCGCTGAACTCTCTCCCTGTCATTTCTGCATTCCCTTATTTACCCTCAGTGACCTCTGTGACCCCTGCTTGCTAACACACCAGCTAAGTCCAAGGTTGAGCGGACACAGCACTGATCACAGTGTTAGCCGTGCTCCGAGCGCCGGTCACGTGAACCCAGAGTGCATATAAGTATCGTAAACACATGGGGGCATATGTGACAGAATGCACACACACCCACACACCCACACAAACACACACATGCACCGAATCTGCACATGCATACACAACTCCACATGTACTGGCATCCTTTCTGTGTGAGAGGTCGATGAGTTAGGAAAGACTGCAAATATGTTGGAATCTGCTCTTGAGTGCTTTTGCAGATGCTTATATTTACATGTTTACATAGAATGCACAAACATGTATCCACAGGTTGGCGCATGTGGCTAACACATGTATGAGAGCTGTGTGTTCATGTAATTTCGTCTGCACTTTGCGTGCCTGTGTGCTCACGTATGTCTCAGTGTGCACATACATGTGTGTTGGTTCTAATAATGTATGTGTGTTTACAGTGGTGGTTAAGAGGACCTGACAGCTGTAGCGTTGTGTGGTGGTCATCACCCAGCAGGGAGGGTGCAGGGGGGTGACACCCGTCCCATTGACCACCCTCAGGGAGCCCGGCTCTATTGTACGGCCTACCCACATCGCACATTCCTGGCCTGAACCATGCCGTGTCTCCCTGTCTCTCTCCTCCGCACACAACAGCACATGCAACACACAGAGTTCTGGTCACACCGAATGCAACATCATGTACACACCCTCTCCCCCCACAAGCCGGCATGCTCAAACACACTCACAAAGGCGCGCACACAGACAGGCAGATACAGAACAATGCAGAAAGTCCACCATCAAGTTATAGAAATAAACCAAATAGAGCTTGAACACAAAGGGCACACCATGACAGGCCAAGTGGAGCGCTAACTTCACACATGGATGCCCTCAGGTTTGAACAAGCTTAAATGACTGACCTATACAACAATTGTGTTATGCTTGCATTATGAATACATAACATAAAACTCTAAAAAAAAATGTTTTAGTTACTCTACATTTGAGGTAGGGGGATCGATACAGTATAGTATTGCAATATTTTGTGTGGCACTGTTACATTGATACACAGAAGCCAATTTATGATTTTTTTGATTACGTAAACTATTAATTAATTAATTCTTTCAGTTTAATAGATACATTTTGCTGCCATAAAAATGAAGTGAGATGAACATACTGAAATCTTCGTCTTACAAGATTGAATAGATGGTGGTTAAGTTTTTAATTTCCTATGGAAAAATGCTATAAATCGTATATGCTAATGCAAATATCAAAATATCACAAAAAAATTAAAAATTCAATATCATATTGTGACTTAAGTTTTATTATAATATTGTATCATGACTTAAGCATTGTGAAAACGTATCATGACTAACTATTGCTATAATATCGTATTGTGACAAAAGTATTGCTATAATATTGTCTTGGTACTAAAGTGTTGCAATAATACCATATTGTGACTAAAGTATTGCAATAATATCGCATTGGTACTAAAGTATTGCGATACTATCGTATTGTGACAAAGGTATTATGATTATATTGTATAATGACTAAAGTGTTGCAATAATATTGACTAATGACTTAAGTATTGTGATAATATCGTATTGTCATTAAAGTATTTGTGATAACATCATATTGTTACTTAAGTATTGCAATATTGTATCATGACTAAGTGATGCAATAATATCGTATTGTGACTAAAGTCTTGGGATAATATTATATTGTGACTAAATATTGTGTTAATATTATATTGTGATAAAAGTATTGTGACAATATCATATCATCGCTAAAGTATTGTAATAATATCATATTGTGGAGCCTCTGGTGATTCCCATCCCTACCCTACATATTTCACTGTTCATTACCCAACTTCTAATCATTCAATCTGACCAACAATACCACCTGAAGCAGTAATGCTCTGCTTAATACATAGTCTTTTCAATGTGTTTTTTATGCCTCATGTTTCATGTTTGAGGGTATTGTTGATTACTGAAATGCTCCATGCAAATCCAAAGCAGGTTTTGCACTGGGACATATAATACCATCAATTTGTTAAGCAAAAATGAAATATCCATGTTTACTAAAAAGGTTTTGTTTTACAGAGTGACCTTTTTACAGCAGGCATTTTGACTTCACAGTATGAACATCACAGGTGTTACTAAAAATAACATGAACGGTGGCTCTGTTCTATTCAAGTGCCACAGTAAGTTATGACAGTGTGACAGTGAACCAGCACACACAACACCAGGACCCTGAAACTGCAGCAGGGAAAAGAATTCAGCCAACATTAATTTGATAATTCACACCTGTGCTTTTCCTACTGCGACATGCCATAATATCATCTGTGAAAAATACCCATACTCCTCAGTGCAAAAGGCATCAACTGGATTTATCTGGACTTTTTTGTTGGTGTTTTTTCTTCACCCTGAATACAACCTGAATTTGCAACCACAATTTTAGTGCAATTACTGCAATCGAGTGGTGCTCCTTAGCTCTCACTATAATTGAAAATTTACAATTTTGGCATCTTAGTAATTCGGTTTGTTTATAATATAAAGTGAGGGAGGAGCGAAAACTTATCATGAGGTAGAAAAATACAGCTATTGTAGCCCTGCTATTGTTAGCCTAGCTCTTCAGAGTAACATTAACAGCCTTCTCAGCTTCTGACTCCACTAGAATATTTCAGTGGAAATTCTAAAAGCTGATCAACATACATACCAATGCAGTGTCATTTAAACTGTCTCTCAACTTAACCCTTTTTTTCTACTGTTGTGTAGCCTGTATGGAGGAAGGAAGGATAAACATTAGGATATACATTAATATAATTAGTAACTTAGTGCTCAGTTAAATTGGACACATGCACCCTACCATCATTTGAAGCAACAAATATATACACTTCGCTGACTCTTATACATCACCAAGTACATCCCTTGCTTTTTCTCAGTCAACCAGTGTCGTCAGTGATTTTCTGTCAGCCAATTAATCAACAACCTTTCTCATGTTTCTACAACTCGACAGGGTCCTAATGTCAAAAAAGCAACCCGTGTGTGCAATAGGAGGTTTGTCTCTCTGGAGCACTCTATTTATTCACCATAATCAAAGTAGCAGCATATCCAATTAGATTACAGGCTTCTACTTTACTGGCCCTCCCTGGTCAAACAACACCAACGCTGACTCTCTAGATTGCATAAAAGACTAAGACGAACCATAACATGTAGATAGATTCAGACTGTGTCGATACCTGATGAAAAAACAAGGACTAGTACTGCTACTTTATAGGGATGAGAGTCTAAATATTAATATTACTAAGATTCTTTAGTTACAATAAAATATTTACTTCTTGCAATATGCTGAGTATTGCATTACATATACTGCTATTTATTAGCTTTTTTCAATTAGAAATTAAATCCCAAAAGAAAAATATGTCAACAGCTGTTGTACGCAATGTGATAAAGTTTTAAAGATTAAGTTTCTCACTTCACATTTTTATTGCAGTAAAATGTGTCTGCTGTATGAAAATAAGTGATTTTCTAGTATGCTACCAAAACTCTAATTTGTATTTGCAATATTATTGATTTCTTTAATAATAACAATTGATACTAGCCATCCATGTATCGATGCAATATTGCCACATAAAATATTGCAATACAGTGCAGTATTGATTTTCCCCCATCCACTTTATTGTGGACTAAAGATACAGGTCCATACTGGACTTAACCCTTTGAAAACTGAGCAAATTGGCTTGATTTCTATGAACAACATAGGAGGAGGGTGACAGGCAACGTGGAGAGAAATTTCCCAAAAATTAGCAAGAGATTGGTGAAAAGTTACAAAAATATTACCTAAAAATAACTTAAAAATATAAATATAGTTTTATGGACATTTTGCCTTATTCTTTTGATAATATCTAATAATCCCCCCAGCTAAATTTCACATTATTACCTTGTCACCACACAAGAATGTTTTGCAGTTTGCTGGACATTTCTTGCCAAGTTGTTCATACGTTTTTTTCTGTGTTTTTTTAAAAGATATCAAACCAGTTTTCTCAGGTTTCAGAGCTTTAAATGCTAGTAAAAAGCGTCTGAATGCAGCAGAAGAAAAGTGACATTGAGCCAGGCGTTAAAGGGTTAAATCAATAAAAATAAAAAAAATTACCGTGGACTTTCACTCTGAATTTTTTCATTTAAAGTTATAATCCAACTGACTAACTAGGTATATTCTGATTATGGAAAAGGTGATGTCAGTAGTGGTGAAACAATAAGTGGATCAATCGATCAGTCAATGAAAAAGATTATTCAGCAACAATTTTGATAATTGATAATTACACTGAATAACCCTCCCGGTAAATCAAATAAACATTGTTTGTAACGCATTACTAACACTATTACTAACAATTCAATCAATATTAAGTACAATGGTGTTATTCACCTCTCACAGATCATGGCAGGTTTTTTTGTTTGTTTCTTTTTAAATAGGCCTATATACTTTTTTTTTAAACTGAAAACTGGATTTACCTCTATATAAAAAACACAGTTTTGGTTTTTGTTTTTTTTTTTTAAATTTGTTCTACATTTTTTAACATTTTCCTTCTTTGGGATAAGAACTTATGTCTCACATTTGCAAAAAAAAACAAATGGTCTAAATTTGCCACTTCTGACCCCAGTTTCACTGCTGTGTCAATTTGACCTGATTAGTACCTCTGTGATATAAACCAATTTCATTTTAAAAGTTGATTACACTAATTAAGTCCAGCAGAAGCCGTTGCATTATGAAAAACAAAATGCTTTGAAATATTTTCCAGTGATTTTCAAATTCATAATGGTCTAAATAGACCCACACATAACGGGAGGCTTAATCCATGGTTTAAAAAAGACATTAATTGCATCCTTGAATATTAGTGACCGTCTTGTTTGTACAAACATGCTATCCAGGTGCTGTGAGGTTACAGGTCAGAGTGCTTTATAATCAGGCTTTTCCGCCTGCACAACTGCAACCATTTCCAACCACTTATCACCCTCCACCGTCACCGCAGTGATCAGAGTAAGAAATATGCTGCTGCAGGATGGAACTTCATTCCAAAATGGCAGATGCCGCTCTGACACACACACACACACACACTCCACAGCACATTCACATGGAAACCTCTGCTTACTTCTGCTAATCAAAAACGTCGAAGGCAGAATTGAACCGCCACTTTCCAACCGCCCGGGTGTCTTTGGTTTCTGTCCTGGATGAAAGAGCTTCCACATTCCTTTCCTGAGGGGTCAGAGGTCAGCCTCTGCACTGCCTGCCTGCCTGCCACGGCTCCTGCATGCTGAGTGACTGGTATTAACCCCTTTGCTGCCTGCCGCAGCCATACTGAGCAACCATGTGAGGAGAGCTTTCAGGGTTTGTCCGATTCTTTGTGGTGCAGATGGCACGAGGCCGGGCCAAACCGGGCCAGACCAGAGCAGGCCGGTCGCCTCTGCAGAACCGAGATCCACATAGCAGGACGCTGTGGCTACAGAGGCAGCTTGACTAAACTTTACAGTACAAACAAACTAAATATAGAAAGTGAGTTCACTGGTCGGAGCTTAGGTGACAACAGCCGGCGCTGGAGGGGGGAGGGGGGCGCGGTGAAGTGTGTATGTGTTTGTGTGTTTTAACACTTTTTAAAGATGTGACTTGAATTGGAAAAGTTTATACATAACTGCACATGTTCTTAGAGGGCAAAATGACTGCTAGTGATTATTTCTCATTTTTAAAACTTTTATATGGAGTATAAATCTTATATTTTAAGGTGGCATATTTTTATAATTAATTATTTTCATAGTTTTAGATAGCTCTTGGGTTATTTTAAGGTGCCATTTATGTTGTTTTTAGTATGCCATCTTCTTTTTTCAGATTTTATATAATATGATTCTAGTTTATATAATATGTATTGCTTTGTTTTGTTTTTGCTATCTTTGCTAGAGAGAGAGAGAGAGAGAGAGGAGAGTTTTTTCTTGGTTAAATAAAACTAAAAGTAATAAAAAAATGACAAAAAAGTAAGAAAACGTGATAAAAATAACAGTAAATAAATCATATATACATCAATAATAATAATAATAATAATAATAATAATAATAATAAATTATAATAGTCCACAACAGACTCATTTTATTTTTTGACCTTTTAAAAAAAATGCACAATGCAATGTGATTAAGGACAACATTATCATGATTTTTTAAAAAGTTATTAAACATCGCCACGAACTCTTTGAAATAAACGTGCAGAATTCAAACGAACCTGCGGAGGGAGTGTGCCAAAGAATGGAGTTTTCAAAAGGAAATTACGATGTGATAGAAGCAGCTCGCTAAGATTGAGAGTGTGGGAGAAAGCTTCGGCAAACCAAGTCACAGATAAAGAGCCGGCAGAGTTGGGCTGAGAGGGACGGGGGGCAGAGTGAGGTGGGGGCAGAAAGCGAGGTGAACGAGAGAGGGATAAAGGATGACAGAAAAGGGAGGGAAAAACTGGAGTCACTTGCAACGTCGGAGTCAGGGGTCTTTGCAGCAGTCAAGTGACTGCAGAGAGCGATGAGGGGGTGGTGGTGGTGGAGGGGCCGGGGGGGATGGAGGGGGGGCAGGTCATGCTTTACTAACCACTTTGACCAGGACTGGAAGCCAGAGAGGATGAAGGCAGCATGGCCGACATCAGCTCACCTCAGTGATGTCAGAAAACATTTCTGGCTAATCTTAAAAACTCTACTTTAAAAAGACACCTTTTTTGGCGCATTAATCAAATCGGGGGCAGACTGCATTGTGGCAGCACAGAGAACATGTGAATGAAGATAACACAACTACTCAGCCTAACGCAGTATGAATATTAAAGACAAGAAATTAGGTCTGTTTGTGTTGGATGCAAAGCATTTAGAAAAAAAGGCTAAAACAAGAGGACAATTATTAAGGAAAAATTATGATGTGATGAAAAAAAGTGATTTATCTTTTTGTTTAGATATCAACCAAACATGTCAAATATTCTGTTTCTAGCTTCAAAAGGCTTTTCACTTACACTTTTATACCATAGTTTAATTTTACAGACTGACAGCTGATGATGTGTGAAATAGATACACAAACTCCTAGCAAGGTATTACATGGTGGTAGGCACAAAATGAGTAAAAATGACATGCTGTCAACACGAAAACAATGCCAGTACAAAGACAATAAATAGGTTTACATGCACAAAGTGTCCAGCTTTTAGCCTTATTCCAAAAAAGAAAATATTCCTAACAAGCTGTTGACATGATTAATGGACATGAAACCATGCATTCCACAAATATGCACAACACACTACATTCATGCATAATACATGCATGCATACTCGAATTAACATGTCCTAACATGTTGTTATGAGTCACGTCAAAATATGGAAAGGTAGAACTGCTTCAGAAGCTTGTTATTTTGCTTCTTTGCATTTACAATTGTCAGTAAACCTGGAGTGGCAGCAGACAAGAAGGCAGAGTTTTCTATATCTCATAAAACACTATTTCAACAGCGTTCACTCTCTCTCTCATCCCTCCTCCCCTCCTCCTCCCCGAGGTTTCAGTTCCTCTCGTGCTTGTCAGCCATGCTGAAGTTCTACACATGGAGGAAGAAGAAACAGAGGGGTGGAGGTCAAGAGGAAGAGTCAACCCCCCCGCACCAGATCTGCCAAACCCTCACCCATCCCGACAGTTAGTCCCGGCCACACTGAGCCGGGATGTGGCCATAAACCCCCACACAGTGCCCTGGTGTCCCAGCTAAAGATAGCCCAGGCTGTGGTCTGGCTGGGGGGAAGAAGGCAGGGCTCATCTAACTGTCACCGAGGAACACCTTCACTGCTGAACTGCCTGCTTCTCCTGACTTCACCCTGCTGTTATGCGGCCGTGAAAAGATACGTACGTTTTCCTCAACTGACCCAACTAACTTGTTTTGCACTCATTTAACCCTTAAATGAAACATGGAGCCACATCACTTTCCCTGTGCTACTTTCTGGTGCCTTTCACACGCATGTCAACCTGAGCATATTGCTTTGATTTCTTCCAGAAACACTGGGAAAAAAAGGCAACTAAATAATAGATGCTTCACATATTGTATAAAATTTGGAGATTTAGAAAATTATTTTTTTTTTTTACTAAAAACCTGGAGAAAATGAGGAGAAAAAAGAAAAAACTAAGGTAAAACTTTATCTATAATTATTATAATGACACATTCAAAATTATGGAATCGAATTCTTATGATTTTTTAAGCACATTTTCTAAGTATTGTTTATTTTGTTTGTTTTTTAAAAACTAGATTTCAGGTATTTTTGTGCTTTTTACTAATTTCTTGCTCATTTTTGGGTAATTCCTTCTTTCATTGCTCATTGCCTTCTTTCCATATTTCTAAAAGAAATCAAGACAATTTTTTCAGGTTTCGAAGAGTTAAATGTAATGTATATTTCGTGTTTAAAAAAAAATAATAAAAAGAATACGAGGGCTCTTTGTGAACATGTAAACTGTTACACAGTTCATTACACTTGAACGTTTGTGCTAAATTTGAAGAAATTCCCTCAAAGCATTCTTGGGATATCGGGTAAAAAAAAAAAAAAAGAGATGGTATCGTCAGCATGGTAGCATAAAAATAACTGGCCTCTGTGGGGTGTTTTTAACCTTGGGAGGCTTAAATGTTTTGTTCCTTCTTATAAATGCACCTCTTCAAATGAAGCTGTATATAAAGGACAACCAGCCTGTTTAAAAGAACAATGAATTGCCTAATATGTACAGATAAACACATTAAAACAGGGGTTGTTGTGAAACTCAAAATATTAATTCTACTAGTTTGAATTAATGCATATCAGTTATTTAGTAATAATAACTGAAAAAACAACAACAAAAAAAACAAAGCAGGCCTTTGTCGGTATTTGATTCCTTAACTGACTAAACCAACCAACCAATATTGCCATTCTAAGAGTGACGTCACTTATGTCCTGTTTGAAACAAACTTTTTTTGTGTAAGCAATTATGTTCTCTTCTGACAAATGTTTTACTACACAAAGTATTTTTGGGAAGCCTGACAAATTGCATGTGGGCTGGGCACTTGTATGTCCAGTACACAACTAACACACGACTAACATTGACGTGAGCAGAAACAGCAGCTGAATTTGCAATATTATATAACAAAAAAGACGTCATTGACAAAAAGCAAGTAACAGAAAATCCAATGAAAAGCACTCAGCAGTATTCCGTAATAGAAAGTGCAGGAACCTCACAACTCAGTGAACACTTAACCAAAAGCCACTTATGCACAGAGGTGGCACTATAGGGCCGCAACGAAGTCCCCCCTTTACATCGCCCCTGTGTTTTTACACAGAACCAACCGGCAGCGGCATCATTCCGCTCCAGTGTGTGATTATACACTGCATCGCTGCATACTGCCATCAAAAGAGTCATGACGTTTAACACATGAGCGTCCACCTCTAGTTTGACATATAATACCCAGCTGGCAATATTTGGTTCTAAAAACATTCGGAGAATGAAACAATATAACCAATGCAATGTTTGGTAACGTTTTCAGTGGCAGGTTTTCTTTTAATTTCCAAAGTGTTCTTCTTCTTAAAGTTCATTTAACATTCTCTATAAACATCAGAAAATGTTTTTTTTTCTTGTTGTTGACATATCACATTACATTTTCAGAAAAAAATGGTCTGTAATCTCAATCCTCACTAACATGTTCTATATGGTAATTTGAAAACATTCTTCCTTTGATATCAAGTAACATTGTGGGAATGTTTTATAAAGAACATTCCATGATCTGTCACCTTACAGCATCACTAAAACATCCTCAGAATGTTGTAGGTAAAACGTTGCGTCTTGGTTAGCATTTAGCCCTATCAGATCATCCTTTGAAATGATAAACATCCTTAAAACATTTACTTTAAAACATTATTGCAACTTGTAGGTAACATTAGCCAATGTTGTGGGAACGTTCCCTGCTAGCTGGATATATGCATTGGCAGTACATTCTAAACAATGACAAAGGCATGATATCTCAATTTCAATTATTTTTATTATTATTTAACGTCTCTCTCTCTTTACTGTCTTTGTGGACATTTACATCCGCTGTTCTTGTTTGTATAAGCCACTATACAAAAACCTGCTTTTTAAATCTCCAAGTGAGTCACACACATAAACACATCACAGAAAACACAGTTTTCAATTTTATACTATTTCTGCCATTATAATTCCACTAAATACTACACCTTGTGCCTTTAAGATTAAAAGAATGAAGGACATAAACTAAATGCCGCAGGGCAAACTGAAATCGCTTCTTATCTGAACAGATAATCTCCTGAGATTGTATCGTCACAGCCAATAAGCATCAATCATCCATCTGCACCACAACACAGGGACACATTGATAATGTAACCAAAGGCCATGGTATCACTAGTTAATACTGTGAGACCGTCTCCGACACACTTGTTTGTGTGAGACACAAAACAGAGGACAATACAAAAGCAGGTGACGGCAGCAGAACAAGTGACACTACAGGTATGTTAGAGAAGCATCAACTAGCATTACCTATGGAACAACTGTGTGTGTGTGTGTGTGTGTGTGTGTGTGTGTGTGTGTGTGTGTGCGTGTGTGTGTGTGCGTGCGTGTGTGTGTGCATGTGTGTTGAGCTGGTGAGGAGGATGCAGGGGTCAGCCAGGTTGTCGGGGGTGACACTGAGTCCACGCTGCCTGTTTGACACTGGGAATGTGTTTGTTAGTGAGGCCGTGGGCCACACACTCTCAGACACACACACACACACACACACACACACACACACACACACACACACACACACACACACACACACACACACAGATGCATGAACAAGTCCTTGTTCATACTTTCCAGATGAATGCACAGGCCAGCAAATCTCAGTCGAACCAAACATTTATGCACAGAAGATGAAGAGAATGTTCATGAATCTAATTCATGGGAACTGTAGTTTTTTAAATGCTTATAAATAAATCATTTAACTTTGCTGAAATCATAAAGATTTCAAGTTGAGTTGCAATTGCTGGATCCCAATTTGTGTTAGAAAATGTAACACAAATCATTTTCTCAGAAAGACAGATGAAAAACACGCTCAATGAGAGATTGAAATGACTTAAAGAAGCTACCTAGCTTGACATTTAACTCTTAAATGTCAGTCACCTACTACAAGGGAAACTCCCCTTCCAGAAGCTTTAAACAGACAGTTCACACTAAAATCAAAAATGCATATTTTCTCTCTAAGCTGTAACCCTATTCATTAATGTAGATTGTTTTGATGCTAGTTGCTGAGTTTTAAAGATATCAGCCGTAGAGTACAGCCCAACCAATATATCAGTAAGTTGATTTTATCGGCCACTATTGGGCCATACTTTAGTACCGGCTCATAAGATGTTCAATAAGAACCATATGAAAAGCTTGTTTTTAACAGAACATAATGCAGAAAAATATATTTAGAGTAACTGAGAATCAGTGCACTTATGTCATTTTTGATAATAAAAGCTGTTCAACTGTAAAATATCCTGCCTGCATTACATATTTTACATAAAGATTTATCAATATTGGAAAATGATTCACATTTGCCACATTCACATACACATTCATACACTGGTGGAACAGCCATAAGGAGCAATTTGGGGTTCAGTATCTTGCCTGAGGATAGCCCGGGAATCAAACCGTCAGCACTATGATTTAAGAACAACCTTCAACCTCTGAGCCACAGCTGGGAAAAACAAAAGAAGAAGAAGAGGAGGGGAAGAAAACAAAACAAGACGAAAGTACCAAGGAAAGCGCGGAGTGCGTGCAAAATGTATGACGATGAAAAGTTATCCATGATGGTACCATTTGACATGCAACCTGTTTTCCACTTGCTAACTTGTTTGCTATGTGGCTGAATGGGTCAGTTGGAAGAAGGTCCACTAGCAACTAGCTAGGGGCCCATTGTAATCCGCCGATTCCTTTTATCTTAGACGCTGTTGCCAGAGATATGTCCAACTTTACCCTCTTTTATAAAATGGAACAATTTGCTGCAGCATCACCGAGAATTAAAATTTCACTGTGACTTTCAGTGAGGAGAACCTCTTCTGAGAGGAAAAACAAAAAGTTACAAGCACAGATTCCTGCTGTTGATAAAAAGCCCAAAATACATCAAAATAATACTACAAAGGGACAACTATCTTCAAGTACATGCACAAACATCCTATTGCTTTTCATTCTCCCCTTTCATCTCGCATTTGTCGAGACCTCCTCTTCGTTTATTCCTCCCATCATACTCCTCCTACCTGCCAGTGCTTTTGCACCTCCTTCATCTCTTCCACCCTCCATACCTCACTCTTTCACTTCTGTCTGCCCAACATGCCAATTTAAACACCCAGAAATCAGCCTGCGTTCATTAGGAGCCTCATCTTCTCTTTCTCTCGTTGTTTCCCCTCCCTCCGCCCCTGCTGTGGTCACCACAGACGGCACGCGTTTGGGAGGCACCTATCAAAATAAGCAGTCTGGTTTCAAGTCTTTCAGCGTGTATATGTGCATGTAAAAGCTGGCACACCCTGCAAGACATCGGCCACAAACATGCACCACATCAAAGTGTAATGTCATGTTAGTAGAGACGCTAAATAGTATCATCATCATCACCGCCACGACTCTTTATTATCCTCGATATCATCCTCGCTCTCTAGTTCTCATTTTCTTTCTGTTGGTCTCTCTCACCAAGCCCAGGCTGGTACCAACAGGAGACATCTGGGTAGCACACATCCCAGCTTTAACGATGATTGGGTTTGGTGGAGCCTAATTAGCAAATTAACTGGCTCCACAAACAAAGACCAACAAGGCATCTCTCTCTTTCTCTCCACACTAATTTGCAAAGAAAACAGCTGAAGTCGGTTGTACTTAGAAGAATCTCTCTAACCAACCTCCTATCATCAACACGTAGGCCTGGGCATGCTCTGAAAAATGATAGGTACGATGAACTTCTTTGCAGGTGTGGTTCTCCTAAAATATATGAACATAGATCTATATTTTGTATAATCACTTGCAACATTTTCAGGACAAATTAAAAAAATGACCTTGTCTTTTAGGCTTGTTCGATATCCTGGTATACTACGCTATTTAGAAATCCCGAAGGTATATTATTCAAAAAACTCACTGTATGCAGTGCACAGCACGGACCACCAGTCTCTGGTCTCTACTGGTGGAACAGACAGCAGAGCTGAAAGACATTGCAACACCTAGTAGTGGAGGGGAGAAATTATATGACTGTAAACAGCTGGCGCCAAACAACAGCACATCTAAGTTTTGAGCAAACTGAAGCTGGTGATTGTTGGAACAGTGGACTTACTAACATGATTACTAGCAAGAGTAACCGCGACAGTTAGTGAGTTTTATTTTGTTTCTGTCAAGTTTGAATTAAGTGTGTTTTATGATGAATTAAGGAGGCAATTGAGCATTGCCAGTCTTCTGTGACTGAGAGAAAGTTGAATTCAAAAGGTACACAGTTGTATTTCTGTTTAATAAGGAAAATAGGTGTGCGTGCATTGCTTTTCTTGCCTGAAAAGCTGCCAGTAAGTAGCGCACTCGCAGATGCCGTCATATAACATATCCCATGGTGAAATTTCCTAAAGGTATGAAGGTATGAATATTACATGCCGCCCAAGACTATTGTCTTGACATTTTTCCTTTTTCAGTGTATCACATAGTGTGTGAATTTAGCGTTCTATAGAACACAAATCAGTAACCTAAATAAGGCTCACAGCTACTGGACAGAGTTTTCACATGTGAAAAATAAACTAAAGGATACCTTTTTCACAGGAGGAGAGTGAAGAAAGTGGTATGAAAAAAGTGTACTCAGTATAGAGTGCAGATCTGCCGTGTGGCTGCACTGACATAGACATTCTAGAAAATGCACAAGGAGCCACTGTGCTTGGTTGAATTGTCCCTCCTGGCTCCTGTACAGTCAAGAATGCAATTAAAATAGCAAAACATATGCATATGCAGCACAGTCCAAAAAAGATCAAACCTTTTTATGGATGTTAGTTTTTGAGAGCCTGATGAAGGCCAAAATATGGCCTGAGACAGATGAGGTACATCTTGTTTTTAGCCCTGCTAATTGCCAAAATGGTCTTTTTTTCTTTGCTATTGCCACGTAATTCTGCTGATCACTTGTGACCCCTTGCCAGCCGATTAAGAGGAGTGAAGAGTCAGCTCTCAATGATGGTACAAAACAGTAAAAAAACAAACAAACAAACAAACAAAAAAAGATTTTCAATGATTGTGCATCACCTCAACCACGAGGGAACCTTGCCCATACAATCAGGATTGTGCATCCAAAGTATTAGGTTGATTGGTCCACTAGTTTGCAAGAAAGCTGCAGACAGACAGATAAACACACTCACGCACACAACCAAACGCATTTTCCCCTCCAGCATTACAGTTTTTAAAATCACATTTTCTGAATAACTTTATCATCAAGATACAAATCACATCATATGTGAAGTGTTTCTATGTATACTATTATTTTTTTAGGGTTAACATTAAGGGGTAGTCCTAAGATTCTTTATGTTGAGATGCCTACCACAAAAATTAGAAGCTGTCTGAGGTTGAGGTCCTTTTAATTTTTGTGTTAAACCCTTTGAAAACTGAAAAAATCTGCTTGATTTTTTAAAAAAACATTAGAAGGAGGAAAAGAGCAGTGAAAGATAAAATCACCCCAAAATTTACAAGCAATTCGTAAAATAAAATAAAAAAATAGTCTGAAAATTAGAAGGAAGAACAAAAATGAAGAAAAATTGAAAAAAAGGGGACAAAAAGAAAGAAAAAAAAAAAAACAAAGCAAGCAAGATTCAGAAAGAGCGCATTAAAAATAACAATAATTCTGTAACATCATTTCACATATGCAATTTTGATAATTAAAATTACAGTTTTTCTGTAGCTTTTGTCTTTTTTTTTTTTTTTCTTTAGCCTAGTATTTTGTAAATCCACTAATTTATTGCAATTTAAGTTGCTCATTTAAACTATAACAGGTCATTATACTTTATGAACTGATCATATATATTTACTATGCAAAGTCTGAATCTGTAAATTTGTGTTACTGTCAGATGAATGTGGATGTGTAAAAAGTGTGTAAAAATAAATTATAAATACCTACAAGTACCTCAAAAATGTGCTTAAGTGCAAAATTAAGTAAATGTACTTCAGAAAATCTATAAGCCTTCAGCCTCTCCATGTAAACAACAGGGGATATTTATGATGTTTACATTAACACCGGTTAAATCACACTTGATTCTCTTTATTGGTAAGCAGTAAAAAAAACCTGCCAAGTCAGACCATTAGCAGGATATACTATTTGCCTGGCAGAGCTTTATCAAAATGTTGACACTAAACACATGGGCAGCATGACTGAGTGTGAGGCATGTGTGTGCATGTGCTTTTTGTGTGTGTGCGTGCATGAAGAAGTCTGTGTGTATGTGTGTGTGCAGAGGTGATTCTGGGGAAAGCCCTTCTGGCAGGGAGTCCTGGCTGTGACACAGAGCTCCACAGCAGCCGGAGATGTGGGCACTGTGCCAGTGGGCGTCACGCCAATCGCCCTCCCCCCCCTCTCTGTCTCTCTCTCTCTCTCTCTCTCTCTCCGACATGTTTAAAGAGCAGAGCGTTTGCGGACACAACAAACACTTACTTTTACAACCGCTGGCCTCCTCTCTTACATAATCATATGATATTTACTGTACTAATATGCAATGTCAGAATACCTGTTCTTAAGAACATCTGATTTATCTACTCACCAGACAACTGACAGCACAATTACATGTGTCACATTAACACTTTAATACTACACTATATAATAGTATGGTATATACTGTAAGTGAATGTAGTATATACTGTGTATGTGCACATATGAGTATATCAACTTAAACCTTTGAAACCTGCAGCAACATCACTTTTCTTGTGCTGCTTTCAGACACCTTTCACATGTATTTAAATTGTTGAACCCTGAACAAATTGGTGCGATTTCTTCCAACAACAAAAAAGGCAATAAGCAACTTGGTGAAAAGTGTTCTACAAATTGCAAGAAATTACTAGATTTAGAAAATTATTGTTCAAAAGCCAGGGAAAATGTCTAGGGAACAAAGAAAAAAGCTATTGAAAAACTATAGTTAGAGTTGTCATAATTGCACATTTAAAATTATGTTACAGATTTTCTAAGCATTTTTCCAGGTAATTTTCTTTTTTTTTTGTCTTTCCTGGAAGTATTTTTATATATATTTTTTTTCTTGCTATCTTTTTGGTAATCTTTGCTTTTGTTGCTCATTGCCTTCTTCCCACGTTTTTTTTTTTTAAGAAATACAGCCAATTTGCTTAGGTTTTATAGGGTTTATTACATCACAAAATGACATTAACACCTTTATTTATTGATTCAGCTAAGATGTTCGCAAAAAGTGGCTATTTTTTTTCATCTGAAGCACACACAGAGCGACATTAACATTAATTTGGAGTAGAGAGAGCGTAAGCCCAACATTTCCTCTCTTTTAGCTCTGTGTTTTGGTCTCAACCACGACAGGGTGTTTATTAAGGTTTACACAATGAAGTGGATGTCTAAAATGGTCTTCAGATTAAGACAGCAGTTGTATAGTTTCCAAAAACAATTAAGAGTACTGAATGCTAACCAAATGTCCTTATGACTACTCAAGTCTAGTATGTGCAACATGAAAAGTCTCACAGAAATACCTGAAATGGGCATGACCTCTTAGCAATGCATTATGTGGTGGTGAGCACGAAATGTGTTAAAATTCTGTGCTGGCAACACGAAAGCAATGCCAATACACAGTTATGAATGGTCCTAGTTTGGTAAGGTTTAGAAAAAAAATCACTTAGTTAGGTTTAGTAAAAAGGTCATAGTTTTGGTTAAAAGAAACTACGTATCCTCTTGCAAGAATTAGTATGATATCCTTTGTAAATGCACACACAATGGTTTGTATGATATACCCAAAATTAGCGTCCCACGACTTAACATACTTAATGCAAAGTTATGTACTTAAAGTAAAGTCACAAAGGTTAGGTTTCGGAAAAGAAACACGGTGAGGACATAGGCTACCTTGATATGACTCAAAACTCACTCAGAGTTCACATGGTTCTTAACACCAATCTTCTAGGGAAAAGTGATAAAGAAATTCATGTTGTGATCTATCCACCACCCCAATCTCAACCTCTACAACACAGCTTCCTTTTTTCACTCCCATCAGTGCATCATTCACGCTATTTCAGTCTTCCCAATGACTTGGATTAAACACAAATTACTTGCTCATAATTATGTAGGATGAGTGCAAATTTTTGTGTGTTGCTTACATAAAGCGTGTGAACACTGCATGAGAAAAGCCTAAAAAATAAATATATAAGGGATGTAAAGGATGTAAACTTGCATACTTTGTGTTGTTATGTAAAGTACTTTGCATAGTTACATAAAGTTTGTAAAGTCACGTAACTACACTGAAATTTGGGTTCACATGGGACACAAACAGCAGTTTCCAAGTTGAAAGTCCATGTTTGTTTGACCTGTCCACCTCACCTTCCATCCATCATGCACAGAATTTTTCTTTTTTCTTAATTTATGTGACCATAATGACAAAAGACCCTCATTGACATTACATTAGCTTTTTTTGCAATGCCAACAAATCATTTGAACAGATTCTTTCCCACCACCACACATTGTGTAAACCCTTTAAAACCTGAGCAAATTGGTTTGATTTCTTTCAAAAACATGAGAAGGAGGCGGTGAGCAAGTAAACAAAATGTGCCCCAAAAATTAGCAAAAAAGAAAAGTTAAAAACATACAAGAAACTGCCCCATAAAAGTGCTAACAATATATATGTATATTTTTTCTGTTACATTAATTTAAATATATACTTGTAATAATTATATAATATATACAAATAATTTTTTTAGAAACAAATTTTCAGGTATTTTGTTGTCTTTTTTTTTTTTTTTTAGTAATTTCTCCTAATTTGAAGGACATTTCTTTTAAAGGTCTTCATTGCCTTTTTCCCTATGTCTTTGAAAAAAATAAAAAAAACAATAATTGCTGATGTTTCAAAGGGTTAAATATCTTGTGATTGCGTCTGATCATGTCTGAGACTTCATGTCCATTTCACATATTTCTATGGGACAGGGCTATGCGATACTTGCTTATTGTTTCCCATTTATAAAGACAATAAATCTCTATGAAAGACTGATGCACACGCACACACACACACACACACACACACACACACACACACACACACACACGCACACACACAGAATGATGATTTCGTTGCTCTGATTGAAACCCATGCAGCCTGTGGTCTGAGCCAGTCCATCCAGCCGCTGGGACTCTGACACTTTTGTTTCCCTGGGCTGCCACTGGCTCTCTCTGATTCAGATGGGGTCAGCAACAAACAATCTCTAAGTTTGGCAACGTCAGCTCAGCTTAAAACAACAGGCATTGTTAAACGGGCTTTTGTTTACAGAAATCTACAGGTTTCAATAGATCCCACAGCCTTTTCCACATTTTTTTTCTCTCCTTAGCCCTCACATTTCTGCTGCTAATTTTCCTCTGTTTTGTTTCTTGTTTGCCGTATGCCCCCACACCCAAGCCCCGCTCCCTCTTTATCCGTTCTCCGTGTGTATTTTTAAACAATGTTCAGGGTAATGGAAGGGAAAAGGAGGAAAGTAGTGTGTGTGTGGGTTAGCAGGAAGGGGGGGGGGGGGGGGGTTAAAGGTAGAGACTTGTAAAAATAACATTCTTGCATAAACAGGGCCTTGAAAAATGGGCAGTGGGCAGCTTGCATTCCTTGAATTTTTTTGAAACTTGATCACGTTCTGAGAATCGGAGGCTGCAGGCACCGTCAGGCAGATGACAGCCGTGTGACAAGCAAGCAGGAGGGAAGGAGAGAGAGAGAGGGAGAGAACATAACAACATAACAAGAAGGAGATGAAAAGAGAAGAGAAAGCAAGCAGCTGACCAGGACAGAGAGAAAGAGAGTCAGATAGCACAGATGTTCAAAACAGCAGCCACTCATGTACATGTGGGGGTATTTCAGTTCAGAGCAGCAGTGTGACTGACACAAACTTCCCATTTACTGCAAAAAAAAAAAAAAAAAAAGACTTTACACACCAACGCGTGACTCAGTCATATTAAAACAAGCTTCATCCATATCAGCTTAAGCTGTTATTGCTCTGTAATGGCATGGAGCGAGTCTCCTCTCTCCAGTGTCAGAGCTCACAGATGAGTCTTTGTGTTGAGGCAGAACAGAACCTATTGGGTAACAGATCAGAGGTGGGCCGCCCAGTCTGGGACACACTGGAGGGGGAAGTCACAAAACTACAGTTTGGCCAACAGTAGGTGCACAATACAAAATTGGTGAAGTTTTCATTATCAAATAATCCGTCAATTATTTTCTAGATTAATCGTTTCTGCTATGAAATGGCAGAAAATAGTTTAGATCCAGCAATTTCCCACATAAGAGGGTTACAAATTAAAATTGCTTGTCTTGTCTGAACAACTAAAGGGGAAATCACACCAAAACGCATCACGCCAGGCGCCACCTCTCCAAAAACACCTTGGAAGTGCATCTGGAAAAACAGCTCTGAGCACCTGGAGCAGGGTTGCGTTCGCATACTGCTTGCACATGACCAAGAGTGACACTGACGAGCTGAAAAGTTGAAAATATTTTAACTGTTTTAAAATACATTTTTGAAATTTAACGCCCCAAAACTGCCAGAAAAATGCGGCGCACAGCAGCAACAGAGGAGCACATGACAGGCGTGCTGGACCATAGGGAAATAATATTTTTGCTGGCAATGTTTTTTAGCTATGTGTCTTGGCGTGATCACCCTCTAACACATTTTTATCCTAGCTCGTAAGATATCACAATCAGCATTCACTCCCTGGTTAAATCACTCCTCAATCGTCATGGATATTTATCTGCTGTGACTCCAAAAAGCTCCGGTCTGCAGTGACAGAAATACAACACTGGGTGAACCCCCTAATTTAAGCCCCTTTACTAGCAAGACGCAATTGCGCGCCACCACAAAATACCGTCAGTCTCCACCCAAGCAGTGCTCAACAATCCTTTCAAATTAATCTGCATTGAGTTTAAAAAACACTTTAAATAAGTAAGAGATACAGAAATAATGACTGTCAAATTTTCACTGGTCTCCCTGCTGCTTTACTGTTTACTGACCAAATGTAACACACCTGTCAAAAATACAAAAACAGAAAGGCAAACTCATCTGCTGCAGACTACACGGCTCTGGCCTAATGGCAATGGCAACAGAATATACAGCTTATTTTTACTGGATGTTCCCACATTTAGAAAACCTGCATACTTGCGCTACTTTTGGTGGAAAAGAGGTACGAGACTCTTTCTACTGCAAAAAACACTATCTCTTGAAATACCCATACGACCGTGCACAACAACGTAAAGCTCTTGGAAATACACCCCACCAAAAGTGAGCCCCTCGACTGTGGAGGATGGCTCTGCACTGGCTAAACAACCACATTTGCACATGCAACAGACAACCCCCATGGTAAAAAAAATTAAAAAAAAAAAGAAATCAAGTAATTTAGCCTTAGCCTTAGCTCTGCCAAGTGTGAATTTTGAGGAAAAAGGATGCCATAATTAATTTTATGGGGTGTAACAGCAAAGTAATACATATAAATTACAGTTGACAGGAAGTAAAGTAATAATACTGCTTTTGAAATTGGTAACAAGTAATAAAATATGAATTATATTTTTTGAGTAATGAGCCCAACACTGTTTATGACAAAGTAATGCAGCAAATCCACACAAGTTTGGCATTTTTGTTTAACCCTTAGGGCCCGCTTTAATACACACTCGTATCATCTCTGCACAAAATGCACTTTGCAAAATGAAGCTTTAAAAATATCATACATGAATATTATTTTCTACTTTCAGTTTATTCTTTAACCAACATCAGTCCTAATCATAAATATCAAATATTCACTAATTATTTAGAATTTTAACCCTTGAAATGCCAGGTTTTTGTCATGATGTCTCTATGTTTTTACATGAAAGAAGAAAAAAAACCCAATTTATTTAAACAATTAATTTAAACATTTAAACAATTTATTTATTTCAAACGATTTATTTTCACTATAGTACATGCAAAGTAGATTTTCTTTGATGATCACAGTGTGGGGTATGTCAGTGATTTGCAGCAACACTGACTGTTACAGTGCACCTTGTGGAAATAGTATGTATTTTCTCCATATACAAAATATAGTAAAATCGACATCATCAGGTGGAAAATGGTAAAAATTACAAATTCCAAGGCAAAAGCCCAGAATGACAGCCAGAAATAATACAATGCATGTTTTTATGCTTTGATGGCTGTGGGATCAAAAACTGCAGTTTGGATGTGTTTCAATGGCACATTTGCTTTTGCACTGAGCAGTATAAATGTAACAATTTTGCTTCCCCGGTGTATTTTAGACTTATTGTGGGAGCTGAGCTGGAAATTCCAAGATTAAACAAAAATACACAGTCTTGCCAAAATGTATGTGACATGCATGAACACAGCCAAAATTATCAAAAAATGAAAAATGAAAGGCATGTAAAATGCGTTGAACAGTCCCTAAGTGTTAAAAAAGACTGAAATGTTGCACAATTAGTTGCAGTTTCATTTTCAGTCAAATCATAGATAAACAGCTTGTTTAAACTAAGGCTGCACGGATCCGATTCACCTCGACACTGACCTTATCAGGTTGGATACACATTAAATCCACTTTCTATGTCAAAGAATCCTGTGTTTCCGCCTCCTGCTACGTTCAGGACTTCTCAGCGGGCTGCCACAGCAGAACTGGCCTCATGTTACCTTACATGAAAAATGATCCCAATGAGTTCCAGACAGTGTGATTTGAAATTTGGGGAAAAGAGAACACTCAGGAATTTGTATTGAAAGCCACTCGCAGTTAAAGCGATGGAATAGCAGAATCTAGTTTCAGCTAAATCACACCATTTTTGTCAACATCAGATTTTGAGTTAAGAAACTCTTGTAAATATCTGATCTTGTGTTTTGTGGCACAGTAGTGCAGTGGTTTTCACAATTGAGCTCTATGGAGAGCTGGAACATATATCTGACTTTGGATACACACACAATACTTGATAGGGTAAATCTGTTGTTATGGAATTTGGCCAGCCCTATACTACAATTTATACATACTTCCGTAATTTTAGGAGACTAAAGGTTGTTGCATAAACTAGACATGTTGAAGTCAAACTGAACTGCTTTATACAATGTTAAAAAAATGACTGAACAACCAGAACATGGAAGACCAGTGAAATCAGGTTTCACCACCATAAGCAAATCTGCAGTGTGATGTGCCTCAAAAAGTACACATATCAACCCGCAGACTTCGGATGAGACAAAGATCAGCTGATACCACAATGATAGAAAGATGAAAGCGCAGATACATACAGTTCAACACAAAGGCAAAAAAATGGTTGCAAAGTGAATGCTGATGTCTAAGGTCTGTTGACTTCTGCCAGTCTTTGACAGCAAAATCCTAAAATAATGAACATGATGACTATAAAAGCTTCTGATAACTGTTTGATCCCTTACAATTTGATTTGACTATTTATGAAAAGTGCTACTATTCCAGCACAGCTGAACCTGACATGGATGGCAAAAATCAAAGTATAAATAATAATGACAAAAGTATTGATTTTTTTTTTTTTGGGTGTGTGGGGGGGGACATAAGCAGGGGCAGCCAGCCTAGGGCACTATTGTACTAGGTCCGGCACTGGATGGTGATGCTTTCAGGCCATCAAGTGGCATTACCTTGATACTATGATGGAGTTACCTTCCATTTTCCAAAGGGATTATTAAGGAAAAGAATCATCCAGTGAAACTGCAGAGGAGTAAAATCCACATTTTTATCCAGTTACAAGTTGGTAAATAATAATAATAATAACAACTAGTACCACTAACATAGAAAGACACTTTATATTCTCCAATATTATCAGTCTGATCTACAGTTTTCTAAAGGTCAATATGCAGGTACAATACAAGCTATGAGAAAGGTGTAACACATCTGAAGAAAGAAAGAAAGAAAGAAAGAAAGAGTGGCGTTTTGTTCGTAGGGAGTAAAGGAAGACTTGACGAGGAGTCTGTGCAGAGCGAGTGTTGAGCTCAGGAGTTATTCATTAACACATTTTAACACAGCACTTTCCTCCTCCTTTCTTCCAGCCCCCAGAGATAAAAACACACACCCATTTGAATGACTGGGATGCCAGAGGGTGGTCTTCCACCTCACTACCTCTCCAACACTTTAACTGTGCCTACGTCGTGACAGTGTGTGCATGAGCGTGTGTGTGTGTGTGTGTGTGTGTGTGTGTGTGTGTGTGAGTGTGGGGGGAATGTGAGGAGCTCTGTTAGAGGCTCTGTCTCTCTCTGAGAAAGGTTTAGGTTTCAGTCGGAGGGTAAAATAGTTAACAGATTGCCCAGCATCCGCACCGCAGCTCCTTACTCCTCGCACACCCATCCTCGGCCCCCTTCGTGCCGACTAACACCACTCCCTGTCCGACCTGCTCTGGACAAAACTCAGCCCCTCAGGATTCCCCCAAAAACCACAGGAGAACCATTTCAGCAGAACAATTGATAAATCAGTAAAAGTTATTGATTGGGTTCTTGGTGGCCATGCTGCCATCTAGCTGAGAGTGAAGGGAGATCAAGCGGCCATCTTCATAACAGCAGGTGATCAACTTCACAGCAGCACTACCCAACTGAATTATAATCATCTACTTAACATTCTTGCCTTGTTAATCTGTGCAGTCCAGGTGCCAAATATGGTTAATAAAAAAGGGTTTCTATGAAACTGGCATTAATGTGTAAATATTCAGCATCTGAACAGGTAAAAATAAGGACTCAAACAATAAATCCACTTAAATCATCTTAAGTTCCATTCACATGGACTAGTATTACCTGACGACATCATGTCATTTAGAAATTGACCCCCACATCTGTTTTTCTTGAAGCGCATTCACACGGGATAAGTGATGTTTGTATTTTACTCAAATTTACATTATTCCCCAGATAAAAAGGCCCACAGGAAAAATAGGAAAAAAAAAATCACCAGTAAATAAAAGAAATGCCAATTCACAAGGCACGAATATCAGCTCACGGTCCCTGTGTTTGTTGAAATATGATAGGTAATTTTTTTTCCTGGAATTTTTACTTTACAAATAATGAATATTAAAACTACAAACATCCTTCACAATTATTACAAATTACCGGAGGTCACCACATAATACTAGTCCAGTGGGAATAGAACTTTGGTTGAAGTTAATGTGAATGTAAAACAGAGATTCATAACCAAGCAAGGAATAAGGAATAAACTTTGGCTATGTCAGTGGAAAAGGTCAGGTGAAATGTATCTTAATGAAGGTGGGTCATTATTCTTTGATTCACTATACTAAGTTGTTTCTGAGTTGTTGTTTTTTTTTTCCATTGGCGGTAGGAGTGATACATGCATACATGTACTGATGTATCTGCTTGTTTACATGGATATGTGTAGGTATAGTATGTGTATGTATGTGTATACACATATACAGTATATGTGTACAAGTAGTGCATTTATTATCTGGGTAAGATGACGAGGATTTTTTTGTAATAGTTCATCTATTTGTCTTACTTATTTTGGTATTTTTTAATTATTACCATTATCATCATCATCATCATCATCATCATCATCATTATTATTATTATTATTGTTATTATTATTATTATTATTATTATTATTATTATCATACTATTATTATTTATTATTATTATTATTGTTATCAACATCATCACTATTATTATTTATTATTATTATTATTGTTTCAATTCATTATTATTATTATTATTATTATTATTATTATTATCATCATTAGTATTATTATTATTATTATTATTATTATTATCTATTTTATTGTATTTTATTTTTTAAATTAAATTAAACATGACAGCTTCTAAGCCAGCCAGGGTAGGGTGGGGAGGGTTAGACAAAAGTTTAACTTTCCTTCTAGATTATCAATACCATGACATCTTTTACAAGCTAGATATGTCCCACAAATTGCAAGAAAATAGAGAAAGATGAAGACGATGAAGAAAATTACCTACAAATTATTAAAAATCCCAAATATTTGGAAATTTTTTTTAAAAAATGATATAATGAAAATAATTTAATATTTAAAATTATGTTACATAAAAAATGAAAAATAAAATAAATACTTATTTTGTAGCACTTTTTGTAGGTTATACTCATGGTTTTTAGCCTTTTTGAAAACTTAGTTTTCAGGTAATTTTCCTTTTTTTATTATTATTATTATTATTATTATTATTATTATTATTATTTTATTTTTTTTTTTTTTTATTTCTTTACAAATTTTTGCTTATTTTTGGGCCATGTCTCGTTAAGCTGCTTGTTCCTTTCTCTCAATTGTTTTTGAAAAAAATAAAATTAAAAATTCATTCCAATTTGCTAAGATTTAAAGGCATTAATCTGCTCATAAGTCATACTTGTACAAAGGCGGGATGTTGAAATTTTGGGCGATATTGCGATCTGTACACACACTAACGCGCGCGCACGCACGCACGCACGCACACACACACACACACACACACACACACACACACACACACACACACACACACACACATAGCTGCTACTGAAAGTCACTCGCTGGCAAAATGAGCCCATCCAACCAAAGCGGCGGAGTGAAGAGGAGGCCGATGATGCAAGCGGATTGGCCAGGCCACACTGAGGCAGGGGAGACAGGAGAGGGGAGAGAGGGTGGGGGGATAGGGAGGAGAGAGGGAGATGGGGGGGGGGGGGGGGGGGGGGGGGGGGGGGGGGGGGGTGAGTAGCAGAGAGCGAGGCAGCATCACGTGACCGAGTCCAGCAGAGAGTGTTATAATAGGCCCCCTCTCGGAGTAGAGAGGCAGAGGCTGGATGTGAACCAAAATCCCTCTACCACACACAGGCTGGCCATTGTTGGCTATTCACTGGACTCCATCTCGGGGCACTTTATCATTCAATTAGGACAGCTTTCACACCGCACACCACAGAAAAGAGGCCTTCAATCAAACTGAAAACTTCACACTGGCCCTGGAGGGGACGCAGAAAGGGGGACTCGCAGTTGTCACCCCACTTTCATTTTTCCAACTTGTTGTTGTTCGCCGAGACTTTAAGCAGAAAGGGAGAGAATAGATGGAGAGATGCAAGGAGGAGAGAGGAGGAAGTAGCATTACGTGTTTGGTCCGACGTGTGTGTTTATGAAGCTGGTGGAATGCATCTGAGTGGGTGAGGGGGTTTAATTTGGTAAGTGGTCGTGGGGGAGAGTTAGAAAGAGACAGAGAGAGAGAGAGAGGAGAAAGGGGGAAAATTCAAAGCTCCAAGAAGAGAATGGCACAGAGGAGTATACTTGAAGGAAATAATGAGAAGGAGAAGTATGCTTGAGAAAAAGGGGTGGGGGTGGGGGGGTGCGGCGTGAGGAGGGAGGGGGGAGATCGGCTCAGCTACTGATCAAAACACAGCATTAAGAGTGAGAGGCAGAGAGGAGGAGAGGAGAGGAGGAGAGGGAGGAGGAGAGGAGGAGGCAGGTTGATAAACAAGTTAGAGGAGGAAGAAAAGCAGGGAAGCTGACTAAGGATGCAGAGTAGAAGAAGACTGTGAACATCCTGTGGGTTATCAGATTATCGCTGAGGTAACATCCAAAACTTGCAGGAATTAGAAAAATAAAGTGGTTTAAGAGGTAATCTTTTACTTCAACAGAAGTAGTAACATTACAGTGTAGAAATACTGTTACAAGTACAACATAAAAGTCCTGTATCCAAGTTTCATGCGGGAAGAAGTAAATAAGTATTGGCATTAAAATATATTCTAAACCCGTTGATACCTGCATAAATTGGCTTCCCTCAAAACCATGGGAGTAGTACAATAGTTTGTTTTTATTCAGATGTGAAGCGAATACCGGACTCCCACATGAAAGTCCAGGGTTTGTTGGACCCATCCATTTCCATCCTGCCTGTCCTATAGGGACCTTTATAATCCCTGTTTTATGTCATCACCAGAATCGTTCCAACCTGATGATATCCAGCAACGTATCATGTGGGTGCAACAGGTTTTGTCCAGCCACATTCCTAGCTAATGACGTCCAGTGGCATGTCATGCAGACGTGAAACCTGGCTTTAGGTGTCAGGATCTCATGCTGAAAACACTGCAAAAGTGGTGGTATTTGATGACTTCATAATGAGAACGGGCTGGTTAACCACAGCATTTATTTGAACGTAAATTTTCAACATATCCATTTCATAACAATGAACAAATTATTAGTAACATATGCATGTCTTGAAGAGACATACAATGGCAATATGTATTCCTGTGACTGGGTTTCCTCTGGATTTGCATTTTGAGACTGAGTCCTGTAAGTCCTATAGTGTTCTTAACATTTAAACTAAAAGGCACAGACCTTTCAACAAATCAATGATGCTTCTTGCCCTCTTCTACATTACTTACATCAACACCTTTACTGACTCCTAATGCAGAACCAAATTCACTTCAAGATTCTCCTCATCACCTACAAAGCCCTCAATAACCTCGCCCCCTCATACCTTACAGACCTTCTCCAATACCATTCCCCCACTCGCCATCTCTGATCATCGGATGCCAACCTTCTAACCCTCATCACTAGGACTCCCACCATCCAAACTCAAGCCTCATTCCCACTACACAAAAAACCGTCTTACACCCACTAACATCTGGCTTTTTAATGCAATGGGAATGTGTACAATCAGCATTCAAACCTGGGTCAAATGATTCTGCAGTAGACACAGGTTTTCATATCCTCTGGCTCCGATTGGCATTGATGGAAACGCAACACCTGGGTGAAAGTGGTAATTTCAGCTCCTTAACCAGTGACATTCCATGCATTAAAGCGTCATCACTAATTACTCTCCGTCTCCTCCTGAGCAGCTAAAACACGGATCTAAATACATCTGCACTGAGTTTGAAAGGGGGGCTGAATAAATAAGAAATGGAGAAAAAAACCTGAAAAGTTTTCCAAGACCTCCGATCCTGCTGCCGTCTACTATTTATGATGCCATGATGTCACACAGACACACCAACAAGACAACACACACACAGGCCAGCTGACAGACAGGTAGACTCGCTCTCCAGTGATGAGTTCAGTGGCAGTAGGAATACAACCTTAGTAATATGTCATATTTAGCGGCTTTACCCTGTTTAAAAAACCTGCGTACACACACTAATTTTGGTGGGAAAGGGGTATCAGACTCACTCATTTAAATCTGCCTCACCAAATCTGAGTTGTCATATCCTCTACATTTTGTATCCTGTTCTTTGTATTTGTTCTTCTGGTTCATGTTAGCCTCTTTCAGTATTTTTTTAATTTTGTGTTTGTTTTCTTTTGGCATTTCATGTAAGGCATTTTTGAGTATTCAGAAAACTGCTATGTAAGTCCTATGTATTATAATTATTATCATCTTACCACATGCATCTCAGTCAGTGAATGCTGGCCAGAGCCGTGGAGAACTTTCTTTTGTCTGTCCGCGGAGTTGGAGGTTTTGCTTGGCATTATTTAGTGAGTAGGGGATTGTTGAACAGGGCGGGGTGGTTGAGGCGTTATTAAAAATCACTTCTGAGGAAGGAAGAGGGGATGTGTCATCAGACACTGTGGCTACATTCTGCTTTCTCTGACTCTCCCCAGCTCCCTTCTTACTGGCTGCTAAGTATGAATCAGGAGCAGCAATCATCTGTCACTACTACTGGAGCTGTACGGGTGTGTGTGAGCGCGAGTGTGAGTCAGGAGTTACTCTCTGGCTCTCTGCACGGATCGGGTTTCGTCTTATTCGCTGACTCACTAATCGGCATCTCTCGTCCGAGGCTGGACAGACCGGGTCCATATTCCAGATATTACTGTGCTGCTAACACACATAACTGTGTGCTGAATCACGTGTTGAATCTCAACAACACTTTAACATGCATCAGTCCTCCCTGCATGCGCTCACTAGACGGTCGAGTATTGGTGCATTCCTCGGTTACAGCCTGTGATACCAGCGCACCACATCACTTCCACTTTGACTCCAGCAGCAGCCCACCATGTGAACAGATAATAATGCTAATTTTGTCAGATTTTTCAGACGTGAGTCTGTGTTGAGCTCTTTTTCTGTTTTTTAAACACAAAATCATAAACTGCTGCTTGAAAGTCCTAAAATTAAATAAATTATGGACAGACTTTTGTAGTTCTGGAATCGAATAAAAAGATCAGATTTAAAGTAGCAGGTCATCTCTGTGGTTGAAATTTTACTCTATTTCAAAAATACACTGTTAACTACTGACTAATGACTCTCCATTATTAAAGGAAGAGTCAGAAATGATCACCTGCTAAGCTCCAACTGCCAGTAAGAATCATATATGGTGTTTTTCCTTTGAAATTAATTGTAAAGATATGAAATGTCAAAAAAATAAGTAATTGTCCAAATGTATGTGTAAATTACTTTTTCAACTGCAAAAACATTGTTAAAGTATTAAGTTCCCTTAAAAAAGAGAGTTTTTAACCAACTTAAAATAATTGCTTCAATCATTTTTCTCAACTTCTTTTTTCCAAGCTGCTGTTTTTTTTATCAAACTTGATAACTCCATTTGAGAAATTCATTCATGTATTACAGATGAAGTAATTATTTTAGGTTGGCTAAAAATTCCCTTTTTTCAGTCATGGAAATTATTGCAAAGTAAATCCTCATAATTGTGTGGTTCTAACCAGCATATCTAGTATTACTGAATTCAACCATTAATTTATTATTTCTGCAAGTATTTTGTTGTTTTTATTTTATTTAATTTGTGTTTACAGCCCAAAATAATTAAATAATTCAGTTTCAAACACTCTTTGGTAAGTCAAAGTTTTCCCTTTTCGTGCCACCATTACAGCTAGAATTATTATGGCCTGCCAGTTGTCAGAACATTAATCAGTGGCAGTTTAAAAGTCAACTATTCGTTCATTACATTAAAAAAAGAGAAACGTTAAAATAATTACTTCAATCAGTGACACATAAATGAATTAAGTTTTCTCAACTCCATTTCAAAGTAGTTGTGTTAATTAAACTTGATAACTCGATTTTGAAAATCATTATTCATTTATGTGTGTTTTTTTCTTCTTTTTTTTTTCAGTGTATCATCTGTGGGAAAAATGCCAAAACTGACTGCGTGCAGCTTGTTGAATGATTTTCTTCTTTTTTTGATAATATTAAACTGAATAACTGTGGGGCTTTGTTTGGGTGAAACAATAAATTTTGACTATTTCTGGCTCTAAGAGACTTGTGAAGGCTTTTTTTCACTATTTTATGACATTTAATAGGCAAAACCATTAAACAATTAATTAAGAAAATAATCAGCAGATTAATCACAAACGAAACAGTGGTTAGTTTCAGCCTTGACCACCATATAGTCCCTCTGACCATGTGCTATAAGATAATCAGTCAAAGTTTCCAGGCTCCTCATTAAAATATCTGCAAACATTTTTAAAAGAAAAGTAAGAATAGTGCGCTAAAAAATTACTCTTTTATAAAGAGATTGTTAGTGTTTATAACAAATTTCAATAGTTTTTGTCACAAAAGTAATTCTTTACTTGATTTATCACTGTAAGGGAATGTAACTGTATGCAGCGGCTCGCCATCCAGATCAGTACAGACACACAAAAGAAACAGAAGAAGACAAAAATGAGCTGCTCCCGTCCGGCAGATGATTCAGGGCCCCAAAATAAGTCATTACATTTATAGGAAGTCCTTTTTTTACCATTCAGACAACGAACACAGAATAATTATATTGAGGAAACTACTATTTTGTGGGATGTGCTCTTTCATTATTTATTTAAACCAATATAACTTCTTGCTCCTACCTGCTTGTTTGTACTATTGTATCATGTATATTGTAAATTTGTGCATTTATAATTGTGTATTGTTTTATGTATTTATATGTACCTTTGTTGTGTGTGAGAGAGGCCAAAGACAAATTTCCACTCAGGTGGACAATAAAGTCTCTCTCTATCTAAAAAGCTAAAAAAAAATAATCTTCAGCACAACATGTGAATTAAAATCTGAAATAAGGACAAATAAAATCATCTGAGTCAATCATCAAACAAAAATGACAGCTATTCCAGATTGCAAGATTTCCCTGCCTCTCATCGTTCTATGAATTGAAAATCAAACAACAACAAAGTTACAAGAAAAGCCTTCAGTTCAACTGTCTGCAACATCACTCTCTGAAATTGCGAGGCAACATTTCATCGCTCTGTCTCTGGACATATCCATCATGCAGCAACACACGCAAAGAGGAGAGGAGCCCCAGCCATGAGAGGATGTCAGCATACTGTTCAACGTCTGTCCTGTCGTTCTCAGAGCAATCAATCCAGCGTGATGGCAGCCAGCAGAGCAGCAGCTCAAGTTTCATTCTGTGGCACTGCAGACCCTGACTCATCTCTGAGTCCCCTATGCTCACTTTGAATGGTGGACTTTCTGCATAGACTTTTTCATTTTATTTCTCATATTTACAAAGCTGTTCTCTGCCTACTTCCAGCATATTTACATGTCTACAATAAGCAAAAAATTGAAAATGGCGACGCTCTCCAATCACAGAACTTGTTCTTCATTGTTTATACTAGTGGTCGACAGATTATTGGTTATTTGGGGCCGATATTTGGCATTTTACCATTTATCTCTATCGTCCGATAAAATGAATTAATTAAAAAGTGCAAAAAAAGGTGAACTTTTACTTTGTAAAACCTCAGGGTGCTATTTTTATGTATTAATTTTTTATTTACATTTGCAATTATTAAAAAAACGTTGTTGGGAAGTGGCTGTATTTGATGTTGAAAGTTTCAGTTTTGATTAAACATTTACTAAAGGCATTCAAACAAGAACTTGTGAAACTCTGTTATATTCCAAAATCTAAATATTGACAGAAAAATTTTCATTTTTATTGTGAATGCATATCGCTTCCAAATATTAGGTCATATACCTTGAGCCGGTGCATAGTTTGGAATAAAAACCTTTACGTATGCAGTTCAATATATGGAATCAGTTAAATAAATAAAAAAAATATATCTGCCCAGCTGCTCCAGTGCTGCTCAACTGCTTCTTCCATGACTTAGGTAAATTTAAACATGTCAAACAGCTCTGCTAATGCAGATGATCCATTTCTTAATCACCTCGTCCATCCCAACTTTGAACTGATTTCATTAGTTATTTTTAATAATTTATGTGGACTGGAGGAAGATAATATGACAGTGACACACACATATCCAAGTACAGTAAATGACAGTGGCTTTATAGCTACATTTGTACTCAAAAGCACTCAGTGATGAGTTTTTATTATTATTATTATTATTATTATTATTATTATAGATATCAAATTGCCTTTCCATACCACTGCAGTAAATCTGCAAACTGCTCCATCTTAACCTGTGTTCTTTCATTTCTATTTATTGCTATAAGGCTAAGATTAAGCCTTTGAGACCTGGAGCAGCATTACAAGTATTTAAACCTCTAAATCTACCAAAAACATGGTAAGAATCAAATTGCAAGTAATTGCTATATTTAGAAAATTATTTTTTTAAGCTAAAATGTCTAGGGAAAAAAAGAAAAAAGCTATGGAAAACTATAGTCATAATAATAAAAATTATATATTTAAAATTAAAGAATTGTTAAAGAATTGTTATGGTTACTTTCTTCTTTTTTTTAACTTTATTTTCTCTGTTTTGATGTAATTTTCTTGTACTTTTCACCAAATATTTAAATAACTTTTGGGTTATTTCTTCTTTTGCAACACCAACAGTGGTATCATACTTGTGGACAATAATGCTGTTTGTTTATTTCAGTGTTTGTGGATACTCAAGCTGCAACAATGCTGACTTTTTGCCTGAAACATGCTTCTTCAGTCTCAGTCTGTTAGCACAATACTAATGACGCATTCATCAAGATGTTTAAGTTCTAAAACAAGTCACCAAGAAGCATTAAAAAACACAGCGTATATAAACTGCTTATGACAGTTGTCATGTCAGCTGGCAAATCAAGTGGCCAGCTAGAAATGAGAAGCCTTTGCTTTTGCCCATCACTCTCTACCAAACGTGCAAAACATTTACAGTGGTTAATCTGCCACTGTTATCAAAGTCGGTACGTTTACATGCACAGTTTAGTGGAGCTACGGTTACAGCTCAATTAGGCCATTTAATGGGACTACTGTCCTTTTCCCAGAATACAAGCAGCGGGGGAAAAAATCAGTTTATTGACAGAAGTATGTCCGACATCACCACGGCAGGTAGCAGCTAGTTGCAATAAACCTATATTATTTATACAGTCTATAATGTAGTAAACATCACAATCATAACTATTTATTTACAATAACTTTGAGGTAGAAAACCGCTGCATCACGTACATTTAATCAAATGGAGATGAGCAAACCCTGTCTTCATTAATTAGTCTTAAGCCACCTAAAAAAAAAATTTCACCGCTTTACCTTGCAATTAAACAGCCCTCACCAACCAGGATTTGACGCCGTTATATCAAAAACACCAGACTACACTGAATAAAACACTCAATTTACTCCACTGAACGGCAGAGCTGCTGCTCTCCCGCTGCCTCCATCAGCTGTCGTGGAAGCTAAAGAGGAGACAATATTTAAATATAGTGAACACTTAAACTGATATGTTGTTTTAGGCAGATAAAATATGTTTTGCTGCAGCCCCGTCCACAGCTGCACATCACTTAGCTTCTGCGCCGGTGTTGCGGGACTGTTCTTTATTTATCAGAGGAGGGGGGTGGGGTGTGAAATTCTTCTAAAAACAAACACAAAATATATTACTTTTTCAAGTTGAATGTCCCTCACCTAAGCCAAAATTAAAAACACAAGCCCCTTCTTAGTGCTTAATTTTTTTTTTAAATGCCTAACCCGTTTTGCAGCACCCCTCCCCCCTCATAAATAACAAACAGTCCTTATACCTAACCACCAAGGGAGGCTGGTGCAGCGACTAGGTGCATGCGCAGAACACCTAGTCCAGTTAAAGTTCGACTGAGGTGTTTGCATGATGGAATAGCTTGACTTCCAATCACAGTATCTGGGTGTGTTCATCAGATTTTGAGTAATTCGAATCAGTCTGATTTCAGTCAGATTAACACGTTAACATGTATTTTATTTATTTTATTATTTTTATTATATTTTAAGTCCAGTTCTAGTCGAACTTACACAATAATTCCACTTTTTCTAGCATCATGTAAATGTGCTGAGTCATGGCAACTGTATATGTTTCCTTGGTGGAGCATGAAGTTAACTTTTAAACCAAGCTGGACCAGAAGTCTTGCCTAGAAAAATGTCAACATCGACAAATCAATGACAGCTGAATAAAACTCCATCTGTGAAATGATGGAAAGCTCAAACAACCATCGAACAGGCCTCACGTTGCGGTGAGACTGCTTTGTCACCTGCTGAGGTGTATTACAGTAGATCAGCAGGCTGCACATTTGCAACACATGTAATTAAATCCACTGAATGACCTCTGTGACACAACATCCTGTCAGCCAACCCATCCTCTCACCTCACCAAACTCAAGCCAAAACCTTTGAAAAATACTGCAAAAATATCACCAGAATTACTCATATTTTCAGCCTGTTTACTCAAAGTTATTTCAAGTCCCTACGTGACTTCATCTGCAGAGAATCATCTCCGAAGCCAACAGGCTTCCCTCTATTCCCATGTAAGCTGGTGCCTAAGGTTAAGTACAAGTCTATCAGTGTCTGAGAGACGACCCCCTAAACCAACGGTGCTGTGTTTACTGCACAGAGAGAAAAGCCTATTAATAAATCTGTTGCAGACAGCCTGGCGGAAGTGGCCTGGGGGCTGTAAACTCAGTCTGGGAGAGACGGATGGATGAAGGGCGAAACAGAGACGGATGGATGGACAGAGGGAGAAAAGGAGAGAGAAGAAAACAGAGGGACGGAAAGAAATTAAGATACATGGAACGGAGCTGGGAGGGAGGAGGGGAGGGAGGGAAAAGAGGGTGTGTGTGTGTGTGTGTGTGTGTGTGTGTGTGTGTGTGTGTTGTGTGGTGTAAACCATGGGTGCTGCTTGATGGATGGATCTAGGTTCTGAAAAGCCACAGCTGCCCCGCTCTTCCTAGAAAAAGATCCACAAGGAAAAGTGGCAGTATGTGGTTCAAGCATCTAGCATCCTCTTACTATTTCTGACCGGCATACTGCACGACCCGTCAGAATGTGCGCCGGTCCAAAAGCCTCAGCCACACTGTGAGTAAACGAGAGCATGTGTGCCTGTAGTATTATTAACTTTGTGCCCATGCATAATAAAAATGAAAATGCGAGTGTTTCTTTTTTTTAAACTTTAATTAGCCTTGTAAATATCTGCATGTATGAGAGTGTGTGTGCTGCGCTGCACATTCATATGCCTGTTTTTAATCAGTCTATTACACAGCAAAGCATCATTCTTCTCTCTGTCACGGCTGCCAGCTATATGTAGTAAATGTATGCAGTGCTGTATTTATTACAGAGAAGGTAAAGAGTCATGTTTTGTGCATATTTTTGCACCCTGTAGAATTTACCCCCCCCCCCCCCAGAAAACCTGTTCATCTTTAGAGTAAAGTAAAGTAATATGGGACACTTCTCACAGAAAAAAAAAACACCTAAAACTCAATACTACTACTTCAAATGCTACTGTTACAACTTGTTTTAAAGCAAACTCAAGACCTATCCTTTTATTATGGCTTTTAAGTTAACCTTATCTATTTTTTTATTTACTGAGTATTATTTATGCAGTTTAGTCTTTTTTACTGTTTTACTAGAAGGTATATCATTTTAATATTTTTAACATTTTTATCTTTTACTATTTGTGCTATTATTCTTTTATTTATCTTTTATCTCCTATTTAGATTATTCTATTTATTACTGTTTATTACTATACTAATCTTATTATTAATTTATCATCAATAATATATTTATTTATTTATTCATCCATTTTTTATTTTTCAGATTTATTCATTAATTATCAATATTAGATTTATTTATTTATACTTTTTTTTTTTTTTAAATAACTTAATATGCTAAAATACATCAAGAACCCCATTCTCACTCAGATGACATGCTCAGATGAAATGGGACAGCTGTTGAGGTAAAATGGGACAAAATGGTTTGTTTTTCAAACGATTAAATCCATGTATCATTTGAGTCATTTATTTGTTAAATCCTCCATGTAACCTGCAGCTATTCATTACAACATTGTCTAACTTTTCTGTCTTGCTTTTCCTGTTCTCTCACAGCCTGTTCCCATCGCACCATATTGTCTGAAGCGTGCTAATTCTCTAAAAATATTCTGATTTTATTTGAGAAAAATGCCCCATTTTAACTTTTTTTGTCCAATTTTACCTGAATGCATCACTCAAAACTATACCCATAAAAGTAACATGTAATGCGAAAATATTTTGATTATAAATCAAACAGTTAACAAATGTAACATTCTACAACCAGATTTGTTGTTACACCCTCAATGTTTAGCTTCAATACTCTTATAACCATATTGTGTCAAGTAAAGCAAAGTTTGATGTAACAATGCAACAATGTGTTTGATGACTTGCTACAAATATTCTAAGAGCCCAGGAAGTAAAGACCTGATTTGCCCATTTACCTGATGTCCCACTTTACCTGACTTCACCTTGAGTTTTTGCTATACCAGAAACAAAATACCTCTGATACTGTCGAAACAGCTTGATCGGATACTGGTGACTATACATTAGTCTATGCATTGATCAAATACCATGTAATTTATTAATAAACTATAAAGTAGTTTCACACTCAGATAAAACTGTAATTTTATGGAAAACTAACTCTTCTTTGTGGCTCTAAAACAGTAGAATTGCGCTCTCTTGCCAGTAACAACTTCATTTTCTATCAGATTTTTTTCTGTGCTACTTTAGAAATCATCAGTTTTACATAATCAATTCGATAATTTTGTTATGGAAAAGGTTTATTATTATCAAGCTGCTGATGTGGATTCCTTGAATATCAGTCCGTAAAAAATGTTAATAAATAGTCTATTAAGTTTATTCGGAAGGGTATATATTTGGAAAGGTGAGGAAGATTTATGGGATCTGAAGGCTTATATTAACTTTCATCAATGGATCAATGTTTTTTTATATACATATATCATGTTATTTATTTTTTTTTCTTATTCATATCCATCAATGTTGTTATCATTTTAGGTGGTTTCAACCTGTGTACATGAGTTGTTATGCATTGTTTGTGTTTATTAGGGTGTATTGGTTGGATTTTGTATGTTGGTCTGTTTCAGTGTGACTTTGGTGTTCATTTCTCATTAACTGTTTTTGTTTATCGATGACTTGTGTTTTTTTGTTTTTTAATTTATAAAATAAAAGAAACCGTTGCCTTTAATTTCCCATCTTCCTCTGTTGGATTTGAGTCCTTTAACAACAAACGTTTTGCTAATACTTAATCAGCAATTACAGGCTGATGATTCATTTCATAAGTGTATCAGTGGCACAAGTAGAGAAAAGTCATTAACTGACAAATATATCATAACTTAACAACTGCATACTAGGTTTCTTCTGAGCCTTTTACTGCAACTGTTACGAAATCCATCCAAAGCCAACCGCTGATGAAGAGCATGAGAGAGACTCCTGTAAGCAACCTCGAGTTAAGATTTGGTCAATGTACCATTTTAACGGTCATGAATTAACCTTCAGGAGTCATAAAATCAGCAAACTGACACAGTAATATCAGTTACAGAGCAATATAAATTAAAGTCTGCTGACCGTCGCTGACATTAGCCGCCATTCTGGTGACATCAGATCACATACGACTACAGCAGCAAAGCCCCCGGCTACATGTTAAATCTAAAGCACAAGAAGAGCTGAGGACGGCAAACTGCCTCAGTAATGTCAGTTACACAGCAATATCTGTAAACACTGCTGGCATGAGCCTGTGAGCCTGCCAACATGGGCGTAGATTTCAGGGGGGATACAGGGGGCATGTGCCCCTCATTATTTCAAACATTTGTCCACCTGAAGATGAAAGTAGCAGAGGACTTTTAATTTTGATGAAATTAAATACATTTTCACCACAAACTGAAAATTTGATTTATGTGAAAACAAAATTCCCCAGAATGCAGTGTTTGATGCTCAGCATTTCCTCTCAGAGGTCAAAGCTTCCAGGAAGTGCGCCAGGCTCTAATGCAAATTTTACATAGAGGCTAAAAGTGGAATTATGCGTCCAGGTCTGTCACGTGATGTCCAGGTGATGCCCATGGGTCCAGAAAGACTTTTTCCCATTGGCTTACATTGGAGAGAGATGTGTGTAAATCAGTAAATAATTTTTTTGTGAGCGTCAAACCCCTGCAGAATGACTCATTTCAATATCTAGATTTAAGCCATCCAGTTTGATAACATTTGCAAGGTCTGAAAGAGCCACAAGATTCACGTTTTTAGACCACCATTCAAGCTAGCAAAGCGCTAAACCAGAAATTAGTCGCTCTGCAAGGAGAAGTTCCCCTCTCAGGTACACTCAGCCGCCATAAGTCTCTAGTGCGCATGCCTTATGGGCCTGTAAATATTCTATACCCAGAAAAAGAGCTTTATTTGCTTCATGTGCCAATGAGAAGCTCTCGTGGCTGCATCCAGATTTTCTTTCCTAAATCCATGTAGAGGACCCAAAAGCCTCAAATTCATATGTGTTCCCTCCAAATATTACAACAAAACCTATACATCCCTGCACCATGAGCTGCTGGTCCCTCCTAGAATAAATAAGTCTGTCAAAGCAATCACAGTATAGGCTACTAAACTGAGCAATGGGGCTTTTGCATACTGTGTTATTGTGTTGTTTAACACTTGCATAGCCTCACTTTCAATCTATATCAATGAAATATCAATACTGTGATACAACACTAGATATGGTCTTAGTTTTTGGATATGGTAAAATCACAAGTGTTGTCTTTTCCTGGTGGACAAACTTTTTGGCAGTATTATGTTAAAAAAGACAAAAATTACAAGAAAACTGACACAACTTCAATTACAAATCATCAATCAATTTTTAACACTAAAATGGAAAAAACAATCTAAGCTGCAGGGACAATGAACATCCACAACAACTAGGGAAACCAGGGGAGAAAACAAAATTACTTTGTATATTTTTTTAATATTCAACATCTGAGTCTCGATACTGATACCAAAACAATATGTTTTTAATACTTTCCTTTTCATATTCTTGAGGAATATTCACTTTTTTTCTACAAAAACAGCAAGAAAAGAACCCTGATTTCTCAATGTTAGACAAGCAGCAGCACAAGAACTTGAAATACAGTCTGAAAGTGGTTAATTATGATTAAAATCAGTAAATATCTGATTGAAGAATGACTCTGACTATAACTTTCTCTATCTGTCTCCTCCTCTCCACTCATCCCTCTCTCAAAGTGACCTGAATATCCAGCAGCTACTGTGTGAAACCTCACATATCACAAATAAATAAATCCTCCCCTGCTCGACCAACAACACTGACCGCGCATGCATGTAAACACAATGTACATGTGAGTAAAGTGCAAATACACAAGCTGCGCATGCACACACACACATACACATGCTTCTCCTGCGATGCCCCATATTGTGCTCCACTTCTCAGGCTCCCGACTTTTTTCCTCTCGTTTTCCTGAGAAAATAATAAATAGTACAATCTCATTGCAGCCCCCTGAGTGAAAAACATCCATTCTAGCATGAACCCAGTGTCCCTTGTTCCCTCAGCCATCTCCTCTGCACCCCCACCCGCCCCGTCCTTGCCTCTAGAAGGTGAAGAAGTACAAAGAAAGGGATCAGAGCTTTTCCGATTCTTCCCTGGTTATTAACTACCATTTGTCCCCTCAGAGGGCTGTCCCTCCCATTAACCCAACTGATGCTCTTTTCTCATGGAAATCAGCCTGCTGTTGCTGCCGCCGCCACCGTCTCTGCTGCCACTGCCCACCGCTGCCCACAGAGGCGCGCGGGGGGGGGGGGTGTTTCAGAGTTGAAGACCTCCCTCCACCAGCTCAAAAACAGTTCCCTCTCTCTCTCTCTCTCTCTCTCTCTCTCTCTCTCTCTCCCTCTCTCCCTCTCTCGCAAACACCACATGCACGCGCACGTCTCCCATCCAGCGTCTCACAAACAGGCATGTGTGCGAGCTCTCCCAGGCAAACACATTCACTCAATCACAAAGGCAAACATGAAACGTGCTGCCTCCAACCACAGGGGCATGGAATCAATGCAAGGCAATGCATGGAAGTTAATGAGAAGAAGGTGGCTCAGTGGAGCCGCACAAAACTGTCGGATAGTAGAGCAGCTAAAATGTTCAGGCAACAGAAGAGCAGCGATCATCAAGACTGCAAGAAAAATATTTAGAAATACAGACGCTTTTTGATTTAAATTCTGTAAATAATGTCTAAAACAAATAAAAAATATTAAATATCACAATTTCACAAATGTTCACAGATCTCTAAGATGAAAGTTTGCCAGCTGTTTAGTCATCGCTTCCAACTTTTTTGGTCCAATTGCAACTAATGCACATTGGCTGATTTCTTTCAAAAACACTGAAAAAAAGCGATCAGCAACTTGAAATGTCTAATAAAATTGTTTTAAAAAATAAATAAATTGAGAAAGCTGGTGAGAAAATTACCTGACAAATATCAGAGAATCAAAATAAGTCGGGAAAAATATCAAGAAAGCTACATTTAGTTATCATAAGCATATATTTACAATTACGTTACAGCAACAATTATTATAATTATTATTAGTATCATTAATTATTTTTTATTTTATCCTTTTTTTGTTTTTTTACTTTTCTTTTTTGTGGAATTTTTTCAGTTTTCTTGTAGATTTTTACTAATATCTTGCTAATTTTTTGGTCATTTCATGGTAAGTTACTTGCTGCCTTTTTTCCATGGTTTCGTGAGAAATCAAGTCAATTTGCTCAAGTTTCAAAGGGTTAACACTATTTTTCTCCACTTGGGGAAACAAACAGGTATTATTTTATTTTCTATGGCCACAAATTCACCTCTGATCTTTTAAAGTTGTATAGAATTATTAATACCAATCACTAAATCTTAAATGCAGGTGCACCAGAATGCCATCAACCTCCCTGAATGTTCCACATGTTTGAGAATCTCTGGAGAAAATGAAATCTGTTAAAAGGCCACAGAGCGGATCCACCGCTAACAGGGTTGTTACAAGTGAGAGAGTAGCAAACATCAACACATGGGTCTCAACTTGCACGGCGACTGGCAGCAACAAAGGCATTGTCTCGTGACAAACTCACTTCCATTTCCTTATTATGTAGCTGGAGGCCTCGGTGGAGCATGCTCGTCTCTTTAAGTGGAGGGAAAAACCCACCTACAGTCACTCCATCAGGCTTTATTGATCTACAACTTTGGCATTAATCTTTTTGATGTAAGGAGGAACTTTTAAGGCTTTTAACTCTGTAAAAATACAACGAAATCAGGGAAATTACAGTGAATTATTGTGCTTTTCAATCTTGCAGAAGGGTATTTGAGCCATGAGAAACTAGTGCAGGTGGAATTTAGTGCTGAAAAAACTAGTGGATTCACCAATTAGCCAATCGATGAAAAATAATATGCAACTTTGACATGAATATTTTTCAGGTATAGGAACATTTAAGGTTTTCAGGACTATATATTCGGGAAAATTAGGATAATTACGGTAAATTATTTTTAGAGCGTCACCCAAATCAGGTGGATAACTTTATTTTCTTTACAATATGCACTTAAATTATGATCTCAGGCGTCTGTTAATAGTGACAAGTATGTGTTGATGTTGAATATTATTTTAGCCACATAAGGCTTATCAGGCCAGTTAATAATACATTGGATTAATATAGTGCCTTTCTTGAACTCAAGGTCGTTTTACAAACCAAAGACAAAAACAAAAAGACGAAAAGAAGACGGGGTGGGGGGTGGAGGCTAGGAATAGGCAAAGGGGAAGAGATGGGTTTTGAGGCGGGACTGAAAGACGGCGAGGCCAGTTCAGGTGGTATCTCATGCTGAAGTAACTTCTTGATTAAATCAGTTAGTCACTTGACTGGAAAAAATAATCTGCAACTTTGGCTTTGATCATTTTGAGGCAGTGAGGAACGTTTAAGACTTTAATACAATATATTTTCACGTATATCAATGTATTTACAGTAAATGATTATGTTTTTTAATGTTGTGGAGAGGTATTAGAGCCATGAGATACCAGTGCAGATGGAATCTAGTGCTGAAAACTAGTGGCTTCATCAACTGACAGAAAAATAATCTGCAACTTTGACATTAATCTTTATGAGGTTTAGGAATGCTTAAGGTTTTGAGCATGGTAGGAAAATTTGAATAATTATGGCAAATTATTGTTTTTTTTTGTTTTGTTTTTTAGAGTGTCAGTCAAACCAGACAAATAACTTGATTTTATTTTATAATTTCTATTTAATCTGTACTTAAAATCTTTAATTACTATCTTATTTTACCATAATAAGAATGCCAAGTTAATATTAATGCTGCAGAAGAGATATTTGAGGCCATTAGAAACCAACCAGGCCAGTGCAAGTACACCATAAATCAAGTCAATTGACAGATAAATGATCTGCAACTCAAATCAGTGGAATTACAATGAATTATTGTGTCACTCAAAACACTCAGATAACTTGATTGTCTTTACTTTTTGTACTTAAAAAACAATCTTAAATGACTGTTAATTGAATGACAAGTAAATGTGGATGTTACAGAAGGGTATTTGAGCCAGTGCTGAAGCAATTTATTAATTAATCGACGAGTCAATCGACAGAAAGATAATCTGTAACTTTGGTTTTAATCTTTTTGAGATAGTGATTCAGGTATTCAGGTATTTTTAGTATTCAGGTAAAATCGGGGTCATGATGGTAAACTGTGAATAGCTTCATTACATTCTGTCCTTAAATTATTAAAATTATTATCATAAATGACTATTAACAGAATAAGAAGTTCATGTTGATGTTGCAGAAGGGTCAATTACTCAATTAGTTAACTGACAGAAAAATAATAGACTTTGGCATTGATCTTTTTGAGGTAATGAGGGACTTTTTAGTACTTAATATATACAGGTAAATCAGACTAATTGCAGTGAAATATTGGGTTTTTATGGAGCTACTCTCAAACCAGGCAGATAACTTGATTTTCTTTACATTCTATAAACTTGAATTCTGATCTTAAATGACTGTTAATAATGACAAGTAAATGCTGAAGTTGTAGAGGAGTGTGTGAGCCGTGAAAACCCGATCAGGCCAGCGCAGGCGGAATCAAGCGCTCAAGCAACTAGTTGATTCAAGCAATTAGTCAATCGACAAATAAAATAATCTGCAACTCATCTTTGTGGGGGGGTAAGGGACTTTCAAGGCTTTTTTTGTTGTTGAATATAATCGATAAATCAGGGTAATCACAGGAAGTTATTATTTTTTTGAACAATACTGAAACCAGACACAACTTGATTTTCTTTACAATATGTGCTTAAATTATGACCTCAAGTGGCTGTTCATAAGGACAAGTAACAGTTGATGTTGTAGAAGATTATTTGGGCCATGAAGACTTATCAGACCAGTTCAAGAGGAATTTCGTGTTGAAGCAACAACTCGATTAAATTAATCAGGCAATCAACAGAAAAATAATCTGCAACTTTGGTACTGATTATTTTGAGGCAGTGAAGAACATTTAAGGCTTTTATATGATAGAAATTTGCATAAATCGATGTATTTACAGTAAATTATTGAGAGCAGAGCAGCAATCAAACCAGGCTTGATTTTCTTTACTTACTGTACTTAAATTATGTTCTTGAACGACTGTTGATAATGACAAGTACACACTGATGTTGCAGAAGAGTATTTGAGCCATGAGAAGCCACATGGAATCGTGCTGTTTTTTGATTAATAAAATATTCAATCGACAGAACAATGATTTGCAACTTTGGCATTAACCTTTTTGAGGTATAGGAGGAACTTTTGAGGCTTTTGACACTGTAAAAAATACAGGTAAATCAGGATAATTACAGTAAATGATTGTGTTTTTTTGGAATGTCATTCAAAACAGCCAGATGACTTTCTTTGCTTTCTGTACTTAAAATATAAAATAACTATTTAAAATAACAATTAATGGCAGTAAATGTTGAAGTTGCAGAGCAGTATTTGAGCCATGAGAAAGCAGTGAAGGTGGAATCATGCTGAAGCAACAGTCATCTTCATCAATTACTCAGTGAAAAATAATCTTTAACTTTGACATGAACTTTTTTGAAGTATAGTAAGGAACTTTAAAGGCTTTTAGCACTGTATATATTCAGGTAAAGGGTAAATTACTGTGTTTTTGAAGAACGTCACTCACACCTGACAGATAACTTTACTTCACTTCACTTTATGTACTAAACTTCTTGAATGATACAAGGGCATGTGATATTCATTTATTAACTAGTCAATTAACAGAAAAAGTATCTAAAACTTTGGCACTAATCTTTTTGAGGTACTTCTGAGACTTTTTGCACTGTAAAAATACAGCTAACTCAGGGCTTTTGTGGGGTGTCACTCAAACCAGATAACTTGATTATCTGTTTTATATTTTGTGCTTGAAATCTTAAAGTATGATCTTAAATTACTTTTAACGAAATGACACGTAAATATGTTGCAGATAAAATAATGAAACCATGACGAAACCTATTAGGCCGGTTCAGGACGAATCTAGTGCTGAAGAAAAAAGTCAATTAATCGATTAGTCAATAGACAGTTTTCTAAACTTTTCAAGCAAATACACCAAACAACCCCTGGTTATTGCTTGTCACTTTTGATGATTTGCTGCTGTTCTTTGTTTTATGTGATAGTAAAGATAGTAACACTTTTTTGGTCTATCAAATGGACAAAACAACTTATTTGAAGACTTCAACGTTGGCTTTAGGAAGCTAAAACAGGTGTATTTCACTTTTTGACTTTTTTTTTAGACTTACTGATTAACCGAGAAAATAACTAGCAGATTAACTGATAATGAAAATAATTATTAGTGCTTTGGGTTCTCCCATGTTTTATTCCTGTAAATCAAGACTGCTTCAATCTGATGTAATAAAACACCTTAATATCACAAAGTGCAATTTGAGTACAAGCTACGTTTTCAGCAGAAAAAGAAGCAACAAATACAGTCACTGCTGTGACAAAAAACACATAAATACAACATTGCCAAAGCATGCAAAAATAGCACAATGCAATAAACTCATTGCTGAAGCAGAACTTTTTGTGCCTTCAACCATAGTTTCTGCTCATTTCCACAATCCTGATTGACAATAAACGTGTAAAAGAAAAAAGTAGAAGCCTGCAGCCAAGTCAGCTATCAATAACATGTGCATAAACGGGAACCCCCACATTCTGACCCCAACCCCCCCTTTTGGTAGGGTCTTGCTTGTTATTTACCCGCTTCCAAGGAAGAGCACACACGCTCTCTCACACGCACACGCGCAGCCAAGAGACACAAAACATCCGATCAGCGACAAACATGTCACAAGCCATGTAGATAACCCAGCGGAGGGGCCAAATATACAACCAGTCTGCGACAATGGCTTCAAAAGTTTTAGGGGGACGCGTTAAAAATCAGACACCAAAGTGCTAATTAAGAGAATGATGCACAGAAAGAAATCGTTGCAACTTTTTTTCTCCTTTTCCTCCTCTCGCAAACTAACACACGCCATGGGACGTTGAGTCTTTACCTCGCTCTCCTCTGCAGAGGCATGCCACACTTGATAAAATATTCGGAAATTGCTTAAAACTCACCAGATCGCCGAAAACATGCGAAGAACATCAAACGTCAACAGCGAGGGGCCGCTGGACAAAGTGCACCGTGTTAAACAACTTCACACGTTCGCATTTGCAACATATTTATCGAGCAAAAAACACAGAGCCTCGCGGGGCAGAAGTGGCGATCGCGCAATTAAAAATTAAATACCCAGATCCCTCCACGCTGCCAACAACAACAAAAAAATAAGCAAAATTACGCAAAGTCCGATTACGCGATCGTAACAACACATTCATAACAATTCAAGTGTGGCGCACGTCGATGTGTCACTCAGCGCGAGCACACAGTTGGTATAAAGTTGTTTAAAAGGCAACACATGCACATATCGCGACGTGCAGCCACATTATGAGGTCTTAGTGAGGAGAAAAAAAAGAACGAGCAGTTTACCCACCAAAAAGTTTCCAGCACCGCATTAGTCAATCTCACATGGAGCCCCGGTAACCTTCCATCTCGGACCGGACCAGACAGCCGCCGTGGGAGAGCCCACGCCACCGCTCCCCGCTCTTTTCTCCCCGAGATCTGTTGTTTGGTTATTTTTCCCGATTTTTTTTCAATATTTTTTCAATATTCGGGGCCTGAGAGTGAGTCTGGCTCCCCTCAGGCTGCAGCGGAGTTATGGGGCGGTAAGCATTGTGGGAGTGTGACGTCAGGCCACTTTCACAAACTTTTTTTTTTTTTTTTTTTTTTCAAGCAGGGACAGTTTACTGTTTTTTTCAGCAGCCAGTCCTCCCAGTAACAATCAGTTTAATCAATACACCCACAGTCTAGCTTATGCAATCTTTAGATTAGGTTTATCTAATAAAAATATCCATTTCAAAAAAATAATTTAAATCGATAGTTTCCCATAACGGAGCCGATGTTTGATCTATGACATACTAACATTTGAATAACTTTCCTACTGTTGCTCTAGTCAACAAAAAAGTTTCAAATAGCGTTATTTCGTCGTATTTTACGAATATTTTTAATATTTTTGAGGGGTACTGGAGTTGTTAAGTTATTTTTTTATCGCAGTACCATATTTATCTGTTTAGTTTGCTTTATTAGGCTTTGTTACGTCATCCCTTGCCTTCGAAACTAAATAAAATTGATTAAAATATGTTATTCTCAGCCCTCGCGATTCCATATAACCAACTTTAAAGACAATTAATTCATAAACAATTATTTGTTGTTTGGATTTTTGTTTTTGTTTTTACATTTATACAGTTTTTAAGAACCCATTTTGTATTAAAATGGAAAAAGAAAAAGGAAAAAAAAGTTGCAACAAGAATCAATGCATTCTAATAAATGGCCGCGATAATAACTTTATATTACAGACTTTTTAAGAACGAAAAAGTGCGAGAAAAATGACTCATGTCAGCAATATACAAATATTTCATATCTGTGATTGAAAGTGGGATTTTCTTACGTTTGTTAGGGTTACTCAAACAACGTTCTTTTACACATTAAAAATACAAATATTTATAAATGAGAGAAAAAAATATGCCAGGTGTAAATTGTTAAACGATCACAAAAAACATGTCTCAATCACTCAACATAAAACATGTTCTCTGATTATGCATATTATGCAATCACAAGGCCCATTATTATTATTATTATCATTATTATTATTATGCAACTTTTATTCGTTAAAGTGACAACCCGGAGGAAGACACCGAGCAGGCTTTTCAGACCATCAGCAGGAATGTGGATGCTCGCCCCGGGTCCCCCACGTGTTTAAGGCTGCCAGTGGTGGTCCCGTTTCTCCCACCTTGTGTGTTTTTGGGGAGGGGGCCTGGGGGATGGTGGATGGGGGGGGGTGGTAATTACTTCCCGGGCACATCAACTCTTTTCCTCATCACCCTAACCCCCCAGCACCTCTTCCCAGCCCCTCCACAGGCTTCCAACAGCCCCAGCACCGAGCCCGCAGGGTGAATGTGTTTGTGCAGGGAGAGTGGGGGGTGGGGGAGTAAGACTCTTCAATAATGCTGCTTTCAAGTGCTGCCCGTTTGCGTATATTTTATGTGTGCAGAATAAATAATTTTATCTGTGTGTATGAGAAATTTTAGAAAGAAAGTTGAATGAATATCAACATAATATATATTGTATGATGTTTTATTTTAAATGAGCTGAAACATCATAACAAAGTCTATATTTTTTATATTGAACTGCCAGTGCTTTACGTCTTCTTTATTAAATAAACATATTTAAAAGTGATTATTTAACTGGTGTTTGACTACATAATAAAAATACAGAATTTTAGTTAGTTAGTCAATTATATTTACACTATTTCATTCATTTTTAGCAGTCTAATCAGCCGCGTTTTCAAAATCCCGACCGAACTTGAAAGCATCAAAAGGCTTTTGGCGTGTTCAATACAGAGGAGCGGGGGTAGAAAATGCCAGTTGTACAGAGGGAAATGCCTCCAAAACAACAATAGTTTTACCTGTCGCTGCAGTGTGTCAACACAGTGCGTGGACACGATAGAGAGGGTTTATTTTCATTAGAGTTTGGGGGCGGAAATAACACACCAGTGTGACGACAGGCATCATTTTTTGGACCAAACATCTACAGGTATTATTTTTGATCCGCCAGTGCTCGGGCTTTTGCTTTGATGTGAACGTCTCGGTGCCGTTGAAATGTTAAACACCCAGGAGAGAAAAACTAGATCCAAAAACAACCGTGAAACTTTATTTAATCAAGTGCTGCAGACGTTTAAGGCATTTAGGCGACATAAAATCTTACTTTTAAGATCGGGATGTTGTTTAGCTTAATTCGATTAGGTTTCAAAAACTCAAGTACGTTTTTGTCTTAAAGCAAACATTTAATTTTGGAAAGTGAAAACTGATATATTTGAGCACTGAAATGAGAGAAAAAAATAGGCACTTTATCCAAGTTTCCTCCACAAGATTATTTGCATGCTTACTAATACTTTAAATAAAAATGAAATTAATGATTATCCAAATTGTATTTCTACTTCTAAAGTTAACCCTTGGGCAAAGTCTTAAGTTTTCATTAAGAAAACTAAGAGTGGAATATTGAAGCTGAGAAAGTTCACATTAAATTATGAGATTCAACTAATAAAATGATTTCAGTATGATGATGTTCTCACCAAAGTATACTTTATTACACATATAATTAAAATACATCCAAATATGACACTTCATATGAACTACAACACTCTTAAATGTTTGATCAGATTGATTCAGTAATTTCATTGCATTTTATGACAGAATTATGAATTGTCTTTTATACACATATTACACATGATTATTGGTATATTCTTTCTCTTTTTTTAATAGAACAATTTGTAAAAACTCAAGACATGTAAAATAATATGGCTCTGACTTTTAAAAACTCATCATAAAAGGAAGCAAATTAATGTTTTTTAAGTGTCTGGATCTTACACAAATGATTTAGCCTGTAATAATGTTAACAATTTATATCATATCAATTCAATTTGTTAAAAAACAAAAAGTTAAAAGATATATTTCATGAGACATAATAAAGATGTAAAAATGGACACCCTGATAAGCTACCTGAAACGTAAAAAAAAGGGGCCCGGACACAAAGAAAATAGTTATTAAACATTATGTCTGTTTTTAAGAAAAGAAAAATAAAGTGCATGTATTATACGTTAACATTTACAACCTACAAAACACCTAAGACTAACCAAGAACCTAAAACATAACTACACGAACACTAATATGGTTCCAAGATATTTGTGTCATCAATGTAATCATTGGTTATATGGGTAAGATACTATCAAGACATATGGCAAGCAGCAATAACTGATCAATTTAAGTACATTTTTTTAGAGTAAATAGTTTCTAAATCCCCAGCTGTTTAGGGTCTTCAAGCTTTTAAGATTTCAACGGTTTATCAACAATCCATAAATTGCTCATTAAAAATTGCTCATTAAATTTTCTATTTGTTTGAAATTTATTCAATCAAATAGAGTTCTGATTCTGAAATATCAAGAAAGTGTCTAGTTTCCTGTTCTAACTTGAATGATGTACTTTGAGAGGATGGTTCACTGATTAGCATCAGCAAACTAAGGGCGGATTGTAACTATTTTATAAAAAGATGTAAAATCTCTGGTTGGTGAAGAACGGAAGGAGGCAACATTACAAAGAGAAGCGGGCAAAGTGGAGCATTGTCAGTTACTATGCATTTCAAATAGCTTCTACATCGTTAAATGTTTCATGCTGCCAGAGAATATGCAGCTTTGACTGAGGAAAAAAAGGCCTCTGGTGTTTTTTGGTATAAGCAACATTTATACGCGTTTCAAAATCATGATTTGATTAACTGTTTGTCACTGTTACCAATCAATTATGGAAATATTTACAATTTGCAACCCTAATTTTAAGTATGTCAAAAGAAAGACATGATGGATGGCACTTTGGTTAAGTTGTGTGTTGTTTTGTTGTTGTGTGTTGTTTTTCTCTCCACAGTTATGGCAATGTGGCGCAAGAGGGAATATCATATACACTGTAAAAATACATGTTAAAAAAGAAAAGAAAGTTAGTGTAAGTTGTGTTAGTGTTTGTGTAAGTTGACCGAATTTGAGAAGGAACGTTGAATGATTACAAAATTACTTCAACTTGTCCGCCCAAATTCAGTCAACTTAAGATTTTAAGTCAGCCTGGACACAAACTTTTTAAAGTTAAAAGAAATTAGATGATGTAGCCTATGAAACTTTAAATGAGCGTAATTAGTAAAAGGACTGAATGTCAAAGAGCACCTACTGTGTTCAGTCCAGTCAGTTTGCTGATTACAGTGTTATTTAGAGACGTAAACATCATGTTTATCAGTTAGGGGTGGGGAAAAACAAAACAAAAACAATACAGCATATCACAATATTTTTTACTGTCAATATTGAGATTTTTTTTAAGTATATATATTATTAATATAATAATCATAAATCAAACTAGCCTACTAGAATAATAAATTAATTTTTCAGTCCAGAACCATTTCCTGCAGTAAAAAATGATAAGTTTGAGATGATCAGACTGAAAACTTTATCAAAGCAGATGTTGATAAAGTTTTCCTTTGGGCAAAGGGTTTTAAAAAGCTAATACATCATAATATATCCCTATATATGTTATAGCAATACTCAGCCTCAGCATGCATCATATTGTATAGTATTGTATTCCCATCTCTATTATCAATGTTTATGCCAGGTGTAGAATTTTGCATTGCTTTCACAGTAAGTTACTGTATCATTTTTACAGTAATTTATTGTGAAATATTACAGTAACTACTTGAAAAACCCTGGAAATCATTAACAGTGTATTGCATTGCATCGCATCATATCGTATCACATCGGGTCATTGTATCGTATACGATACAGCATCTGGTCATTCCCACCCCTATTATCAGTGTTTTTGCCAGGTGAGAACATAAAACTTTATTTTTCATTGGGGAATCCCCACTCTTTGGACCAGCTGTAGCCTGCTGCAGTTGTTTTTCTGCAGCTTCTTCATGTGAGGATGCTGTAAAACAAACAAACTGGCTGAGAATAGATGATAGAGAAGATGGATGAGGTGAAGCAGCATAAAGAGGGAGACTTCTTTCATGGTGCCTTTGTTTGTTTATTTGGATTACAGTGTGGTCCCTGCCACCGCAGTCAGATTGATTGCAGTTGCCCTGTTGTCTAGAGTGATTTTTAACTATCTTATGAAACGCCACATCATGTCGTGGACTTGGTCTGATCCCTCTCTGTCTCATCTCTCCGTGCAGAGGAAACCTCTCACATGCAGACTGTAGAGAGGACAGCAGGGGCAGCCCTCGGAGCAGCCGCTACCCCTGCATGACTCTGGCTACCACACACCTAATCAGTCCTGATTAGATGCACTGCGAGGGACGAGCGAGCCCGCCTCTCAGAAGTTATGATGACAGGACAGAAGAAGACGATGGGCTCCCTTAAATAAAGCCTTCATCAGGCACTGAGCAGAAACATCTGTGTCTGTTTATGGTGGCTGGATAACAGTAGTCAGATCTCCAAATGCTCCTCCAGTGTCATCCCAATTTACCTCTCCTTCCTGTAACGCCCTTAACTTCACATCTCCACTCTTAACACCACCAGCTTTCTAATCACAGCTCCCGCACAAACACACACACACACACACACACACACACACACTAATCAACTGGTAGACCCATCTACCAAAAAAAACCAAAAAAAAAAAACGGTCCAAAATCAGCATCAGCGAACACAATAGCAATTAGTAAGAGGGACAATTTGTTCACATCTGGAGTGTATTTCCTTGCCACCAGAATACCCAGCATCCCTTCTTTCAGGGTCGGCCGTGGTGGGAAATGACTATGTGTGTGTTTTTATGTGTTTTGTTTTAAAACAGATGGGCGGTTTACGTTAGCAGACATGGGCGATAAACAGCTTAGAAAGGATGGGGGGAAACCTCAGAGAGAGACGCAGACATCCCGCACAGTTGCTGAGGCCGGCTGTGGATCTGCACGGTTTTCTCACTGACTTTTGTTTTGGAAAGTACTTCTAGTAATTATAGTTGCGCAAAAATACATTCTATTATTCTAGTATGTGTTGCTGAGTCTGGGTTTCAGGGTGACGTTGGGTGGTGTTGGGTTAATGGGTCAAAAAGGCTTGTAGCACCCAATAATGTCATAATATCCTAAAAATGTCATCAAATTTGTGCCAAGCTTTAGCAAGAATGTAGACCCAACAAACCCAACAAATCTGACCAAAAATGTAATAAAATGTCCTGACTGATATTGCAATCAGTTTTTTTCACCCACAATGTAATATCCCTTTACATTCTTCCCAATGCACAGTGATGCTAAATTTTAGAAATAATTCTTCAGGGTTGTTAAAAAATACCAGAAATTAAACTTTAAAAATGTTAAAAAAAAAACCAAACATTTCTTTAACTTGTTTAACTTGTTTTTCTTCGTTCAATAAGAATCACTGCTGACTCAGATGGAAAAGAATATTTCATTGACTTCTTCTTTGTACACTTGCTTACATTACATTCCCGATTTAAAAACAAACAAACAAACATAATTTTCACATTATTACAAATTCTTAAATTATTACATCATCCGTTTGGAAGAAAAGAAACATTATTGGTCAAGTTGAGAGCAAAATTTCAGAAAATGATTTCATTATTAGGTGCTACAAGGTTTAACAATGACAGAATGTCAGGGCCATAATCACCAATTTAACGTTTGGGCGACCATTTTTCAATCAACCTAATCCTTGTGGGGGGTCTCAGGGGAATTTCCTCCCAGGATACATGTTTTTAAAAGGTAACGGCTAAACTGACGATTTTAGCTTCAATTTTTTAACAAAAAACTTTGGTCAGAGGTTCTCAAAGTTTTGGTGACTGAATTCCATTTTTGGGAGCTAGCATGTAATTGAGCGCTGCTCTAGTAAACTGCACACACACAATATCGCTCACAACAACACCAGAATAATTATTAATATATGAATGTTAAACCAGAAAATACCAAAGAAAATAGTATTTTTAGCATAAGAATGACACAAAACAGAATTATTATATATTTTAAGCATTTTTTCAGTCATTTCTTGTTTTGTATTTATTTGTTTGTTTTGTTTTTTTGGTAGATTTTCAGGTAATCTTCTTGTACTTTTCACAGATTTCTTGCTAACCTCGAGGTCAATTCTCCTTCTTTTGCTCATTATCTTCTTCCCATCTTTTTAGATAAAATAAAGCCAATTTGCCCAGCTCTTAAGAGGTTAAGTTAAGTTTTGTGTGAAAGGAATTAAAATCCTGTCACATACAGTCACCTGTCCCAAATATAAGCCTGTTGAATTCAGTGATTTAATAATAATAATAATAATAATAATAATAATAATAATAATAATAATAATAATAATAATAATGATAATAATAATAGCCTGGGGTATTAATGGTTTTACAGTACATATATTTGGGGATTAATCATCAACAATTGTCCTGTGGCACAGCACAGCCAACATCCAAGTACACCTCTCACACCCTAAATATCAACATGGCATGCTGCGTAACATTCAAAACACGTTACACAACATGCTGCGATGATGCTGAACGTTGCAGTGACAGATAGCATCTGATCACCTCCTGTATGATGTAACCACTGAGCATCTGCTGTGTGATCGCCCGGCCCGCAGCAGAAGGTGTGGATCTCAGCTGAGACAGGCTCTCTGTGACGCTGCTGGGTATCAGGCCACTGGCAGCCGGCTGCACAGATCTGCAGCAGGTTGATAAGGCGGATGGGTGGAACACAGAGTGTCCTGTACACATTTACGTCACATTATGTCGCACTGCTGCCAGCAGGGATCCTAACTAAGAGGGCAACTACTATTGAAAAACCAGCATTATGTCAGCAATTTTTAAAAAAAAAACTTGACAAGTTAATTAAAAACTAAGTAAATATTCATGGCCAAAATATTTAGAACAGAAATAAGTTATTTTTTTGTCACTCAAGTGTTTGATTCTTTTTTTCTTTTTTAATTTCCTCATGCTGCTGCCAAATAAAAAATAAAACATACTGTCAAGAGGATTTTGTTAGTTTCATGTTAACAAGTGTATTAAATCAAGTTGGCTACTGTACTGAAGGACAACTTTGAGCTACTTGTAATACACAAGTATTTCAAACTTTTGCTTCTTTTTCATCCTACACCAATATTGCACTTTTTTCTTCACTATATTTATTTTACATTATTAGTTGGTTACTTGACACCTTGCAGATCTAGATTATTCATTCAAATAGAATCAACAAATAAAAGATAATGTAAAATACAGATAAAGACAAAACTTTATTGAAATTCACAAGCTACCAAACAGTGTGTATTAAAGTTAAAAAAAAAAACAAAACAGCCAAAACTGTACCAGCTGCAGAGTGATGTTTATATTAATTCACCAATAATCATAATTCAATCATATGATAGCTTAAAATGTTCTGAAATAAGCCATTCTGCATCAATGACTACGTTTACCGAGTCCTTTGAGCATAATTTATTAATATTTTTATACTTAAGTGAGATTTGGAATGAAGAACTTTTATTTGTAAAGTAAAAAAATCGGAATACTTCCTCCACAGGCTAGTTTTGGGTAGTTTTCTTAACAACTTTTAATCTACAAAATTTTTGTTACTTTTATGATAAACTCAGTCTGTATACATGGGACCAGGCACACAGCAGCCAAACATGAGCTCTGAACTGGGAGGAAAACTTTAAAAAAGCCTTTAAAAAAAGGCATACAGGTCAAGAGACTTTTTATTTTAGTTTTAGCCATTTTCTAAATACCTTTCAATGTAAATAAATATTTAGAGCCAATCTATCTATCTATCTATCTATCTATCTATCTATCTATCTATCTATCTATCTATCTATCTATCTATCTATCTATGTTTAAAAACAATTTGTTAGTTTTTATGTCTGATTTATCCGAGGTTCAAGAGTTGAATCTAAACTAAAGCTAAAACAGGCAATTTGTTAACAGAGTTTTGTTTAATTTGAACTAGTTCTCAACAGCCCCCAATCTAAATAAATCTTTATAGCCTCAATGATTTTTGTTAGTTATTTTTGAGCATCTTTTCCTTGACACACTTGAAAAAGAGGACTGTTAACCAACTTAAAATAGATGCTACGATCAGTGACACATAAATGAATTCAGTTTTCCCAACTCGATTTTCCAAGCAGTGGTGTTAATCAAACTTGATAACTTGATTTGAAAAAAAAACCTTAATTCATTTATGTGTTATCAACTGAAGCGCAACTCTCTTTTTTTCAGTCAAGCACTCCAAATCCAAACAGGGAATCCTAGTTAAAAGTAAAATTTGTGCTAAAAACGGGTGTTATGTCAAGAGTTTTAGCTTTCTCTGAATCTCTATAAAACTTTACAGCCAAAATAAGTTGTATTATTTTTCACTTAGTTTTCAGTTAGATTCAATATTGTCACTCTTAAGGGACACTTTTAGCTCTAGCCGAGAGAAAAACTTCTTTTAAAATATGCTTTTTCTCAACGTCTCAATTACATTTTATCTTTAGGGATAAAAATTAGTTATTTTGTTATAGTTTCATGCTGATTTTTTTTTGTTTCACTCTCAGTAAAAATGTCTCAACTACAGTTTATTTTCGTTTTATAGGCCTATCTGGTGGCGAAACTGTGGTTTAGGTGGATTTCAAATGAAATGACATTTGGTCTCTGCGTGCTGAATCTGGGAAATGACGGCACACATGCTTTAAGTTGCAGCCGAGAGCTGAATTGAAAGCCAGGTTGTCAGTAACAACACAGAAAGGTCAACAGGAGGCGGGTTTTACTTTTTTTTTTCTGAGGTTGACTACCTTATTTCCCTCTTGTGAAAGGCCACAGGCAGCGTGTTAGGCCTGTTATTCTGCACCGGCAGCGAGTCAGAAAGAGGCAGAGGTTAAGACAGAGAGACAGAGGGAGGGGGAGACGTGAGTGACATATATCTATAGACATGCAAACGTCACCTTCTTCCTCTGCAGCAACGTGTTATGTATGTGAGGAACTTATAGATTCAAAACGGGAAATGAAATTGTCAGAACGGGATGGTGAGTCAAAGACTCGCCACAAACAAAATGTACAATTTGTATAATCCTATAGTTTAAAAAATGTACCATCTATCGATTATTAGTAGATCAGACTCCATCTGTGCCGGAAATATCGAACAAAAATGGGAAGAATGCAAGTATATTTTTATGCTTCACTATTGCATGCCATTTGTTCACCTGAAAGAAGTCTCTCTCTTTCTCTGTCTTTTTTTCTCTTTTTCACATACTCCGGCTGTGAGTTGTGGTTCTTTGCATTGTTATCATTGCTGTCATCTCTAACAATGAAAAACAGTGTGTGTTCAAGGGATGGGGGAGGAGCAGACACCGAGAACGACACAGGAAAAGAGGGAAAGAACAGCCAGCTGTCGAGCATCAGAGAAAAGAAAAACGAGAGTGATTGAATACAAAGAGAGAATACGTTAGGCTGGGACGGCTGAACTGGAGTATGTGGAGGGATTAAGTATCCTTCAAAGCAAACACCCCGAGCAGAAAACATCTCAGACTGCTCCTCCATGTCAAACACTGGCAAGAAAAGTCATGGGTTTTGGTTTAAAACTTTGAAACGTGAGCAAATTGACTTGAATTCCAGCAAAAACATGGGAGGAAGGCACGGAGCAAAGAAAAAAGAAACTGCTCTGAAAATTAGCAGTCAATTAGAAGGTGTACAAAGAAATTATCTGAATTTTAAAAAATAAATAAATAAAAAGAAAGTTAAAAACAAACAAATAAAATTATCTGGAAACAAAAGATAACAAATCACAATTAATTATGCTAATTAAAAATATAGATTTCCCTACACTTTTGTTCTTTTTTCCCTAGACACTTCACTTAGCTTTATAAAAAATTAGAAATGAGTAACAAGTACAAGAAAATTACCCAAAACTTAGTTTGAAAGAAGTAAAGTAAAAGTAAGAAGTAAGTAAAAGAAAATGACCTGGAAAAATGGACTAAAAATTAAACTAATTTTGTAACATTTTTTTTCTTTTTTCCCTAGACATTTTCCCCTTGCTTTAAAAAATAAAAAATTCTAAATCTCCTAATTTCTTGCACATTTGTTGAACATTTCATACCAACTTGCTAGTTGTTTTTTCCCATGTTTTTTAAAGAAATTGCACCAGTTTTCTCAGGGTTAAAAGCACAAATAAACAGTACACGAAAAGTGATGTGCTCTAGGTTTTCAAGGGTTCAAATATTGAAAAACGAACGTTCTTTTTTGGTGTTTTGGCCACATGTGTTGTTTGTTAGATCATCGCAGCCTGTTATCACCACTGAATCGCTTACATTCGGTTGTCCTTGGAATCAAAATGAACAACAAATTGTATGCAGATCATATCGGCTCTATCAGCACAGTAGATAATGATCTCTTTAATGTGACATATTTAAGCAATTATCAGTCGATTGAGCCAAACAAGACAGGCTGGCACTGAGTCCCGACACTTCAATGAAAGTAACAAAAGTTTGAGGCCGCACCCAGGCCACATGTTGCCATGCGGCACACCGGGCATGTTGAGCGCACATGTGAACATCTAATGAAGAGCCTGTATAACAGCAGAGCTCTGACGGCTGCTCCTCATTTCTTTATCATTGGACGTAGCGCTGATTGGCTCCATCTGATTTTCACCAAGGAATCTTAGGCAAAGTGGGGAGGTCTAATGCAATTACTTTTCTTTGCGTTGTGAACTTTGCATGGCTGCTTTGCTTGTCAGCGTGCAGGAATGATCAGAAGAGAATGAGCACATGATAAGATCGATGGCTGAATCAGCTGTTTGTGTGAGATCAAGTTGCTCCTCCAAACTTTGTGCTGACATGCATCATCATTCATGCTCGTGAAAGGCGTCTGAACGCAGCGCAAGAAAACTGATGTTGATCCAGGTTTCAAAGGGTTAACCAATGTTTGGTTGGCATTGGCACATCTTTTATCACAGTGGTCAGGAGTGCTAGTAACGGTAAAGACAACGGGCTGTTTCTCTTCTGTGAGTGAGTTCTTGCATTCACACACAAACATTCACAAACATACAAATGCGAGTCACCAGTCCAATGATGCCTTGCTATGAAATGCTGGTTTGTGACTTATGAAAGAAGACATAGCAAAAATGGATGTGTGTAAATGTTTATCCATAAATGGCCCTGCAGGTGTATAGCACTCAAAGCACTTTCACACTATGAGGTTACCACACAAGGTAGCACCTGCTACTCAGTTTTTAAACAATTCATATACATTCACAAACCAATGGAACATCCAGGGGAAGCAATTTGGGGTTCAGTATCTTGCCCAAGGATACTTCAACATGTTGACTGGAGGAGCCGGAGGTCGAACCGCCAACCTTTCGGTTACAGGACCACCCACTTGAACTACAGCCGCCTCGTCTGTGTGTGTCTTTCAGATGAACTTTGGTCATGTTTGTGAATCTAACTAGAAGTTATTAGGAGTGTAAATCACAAGTTTTATCACAATACTAATGATAAATTTGTTGGTCAACCACAGGATACTTCCTGATATTTGCACAAAGTCTGACACGACATAATTTCGATTCGATTAAATTGAACCGAGGGACCTGAGATCGAGATGAGACGATATCACTAAATATCCTCATTGAGGTTTTTTCTTGTTGCTTGTCATTGTTGGCCTATGCTAAGCCCCTAGCACTGTTTGAATGTTAAGGAGGGAGGTGTGCTTGCCCAGGAACGGGAACTCAGACGTCTCACTACTGGAATGATGAAATTTCAAAATAAAGGCCATCATTAATCCTTAGGGATCGTTTGGCACATTTTACATTCTTTTCATTCTTCATTTTTTTGATCATTTTGGCTGTGTGCATGAGCATATGGCATACATTTTGGAAAGATTGTGTTTTTGTTTTTAATCTTGGAATTTCCAGCCCAGCTCGTACAATAAGTCTAAAATACACAGTGGAAACAAAACTGTTACATTTATTCTGTTAAGTGCAAAAAATGCACCAAAAAATGCACCACTGAAACCCATTCAAACTGCATTTTTTGACCCCACAGCCTTCAGAGCATAAAAACATGTTTTGCATTATTTCTGTGTGTCATTCTGGACTTTTGCCTTGTTATTTGTAATTTTCAATGATACAAGTGTGTGTGATATTAAAGCAGGCCCTAAGGGTTAAAGATGGTGACATGTACTGATGTTTTCACTTTGCTTCGGTGATATTAGATCTATATATTGATCCAAATCAATGTATCTAGAAGTTATGCACCTTTTTGTCATAGGCCACACCCACTGCACTTGTTTTGTTTTTTTTTTTACAAATTGGCACCAACTGTTAATCAGCTGTCTTTTGGCTCATGGCCAATCTTTCCACAAAATCTGGTGCAAGTCTGTGAAATAGTTTAAAAGTTAAGCTCCTTTGTTGTTCTAGGCCACTCCAAACACACCACACCTAAACCAATTTGCATGGTATAAGCTCAAACACAAACCTTCACACACCTTCTCTCTCTTACACACATGTGCATACAGATTTGACCTCAATGCCAAATTTGCAAAAACCGACAACTGACCAACCAACCAAAAGAGAAATAGAAGTGCTCGTTGCAGTTTAAAAAAATTATGTATGTTCTCACATCCTCATTTTGCAAGAGCTGGAGTGATTTATCATCCTCTCACTTTCAATCGATCAAGTTCTTTAAAATGATCAAAATCAAACGTTGAGCTGGTTGAGTTGACAGAGAATGACCCCCAAACATCTACACGGTTAAGTAGATAATTAAGTGCCAAGTGTCAACAGCTTTGGAAATTAATCTGAGAATCACTGTTATCCTACAGACAACATGTCCTCAGTCAGTTAAAATCTGTGCTCACCTGTGAAGCCTCAGGCTGATGGTCAGTGCTGCAGCCTGGTCTCTGTCCTGACCGCTGCGTGCCACCTTCTCCATGTTCTGTCTATTGCAATACAGACAGAAAATATCAATTGTTGCTGTTTCAGTTTTTCCGGCCATTTCTGCTGCTCTGAGACATCATGCAAACGTCACAACTCGGAAGTCAGGTATCATCGAAATTACCTTTGGTATTTTTCTTTAGACCCTTCTCTGGCTTTCTAATTGCATCTATTAGTATTCTGTTTTGTTTTTTTTTTGTTGTTTTTTTTTTAACTTGTAACAGTTTTCTCACCTCCCTCTCTCATTTTGTACTTATCTGTACATCCTTTTGTGCAATAAAGAGGAAAAGAACATCGAAATTTCTCAATTGACCACCTGTTATTACGACTTTTAATGTGCTCGTGACTCGTAAACACCGCAAATAGACATTTCCGACTAGCACGTGGGGGCAGCATAACAGTAGCTACTTTTAGTGCTAAGAGGTAACGGATACAATGTTTAATGCTTTATCCAGGGATAAAAAGAAGCTTACCTTACACTGACGAGCCTCTACCATCTCCGGTACACTAGGCGGAAGCACATGTAGTTGATGGTCGCTTAAAATCTTCAATAAAGCCAAAGAAGAAGCAGACGGAAAGCCGGTGCATTCTGGGACATAAAATGAACCACAATGGCGGTTAAACAACAAACGCGTCATGTTCTCACTCTGACGTGTTTACTTTCATCACTTTTACTGCAAATTTGTCGGACTTTTGCTGAAGAACTGACATGGGATCACAATGGCTACGTGTTGTATTGCCCCTGCATGGGTAAATACTTCTTTAGAGCCGTTACGTTGGTATTTTCATCGTGTTGTGTGTTAGCTAGCGAACCTCCAAACTTCATTCAGAAGTTGAGAGGGGAGTTTTTTGAAGGACAGAAATAACGCTACTTATCGTTTAAAACTGAACACAGGTGTTCAGTAATTTAGAGAGGAATTATGTTCATAACATTTCTACTTCGAGAACATTTGAATCCTTACCGTTAGACAGACGCCGGTCCAAAACCGTTTCCCCGCCAATGTGTGTCCCTCATATTAACCCGACCCAAACCCTTCTTTTTGTCATGGTTTGATACTTACAGCACTTATCACTTTATGGTTTTATGATGAAACTAAGTGTGTTTTAATTGTTTTAGCACTTGAGAACGTAAATAATACTATTTTAAATTATTTTTATATTTTAGGTATCTTTTATTTATTTATTTTTAGTTTCTCATATTTTTCTCATATTCCTGCTTGTATTTTTCCCACTCCCCGTTTTTTAATGAAATTTTCATTTCACACATATTATAAGCTATAAACTATATATTTTATACTATTTAAATTGTAATTTTAACACTACAACTTTGATCACTGCACCCAAACATTGGTAAACCATAGGAGCTACATGTAGACCGAAGGCTTTTTTAAAAAATGTATTTCATTTCATCTTATTTTATTTTCTTTAATTTTAACATTTAAATATTTTCTTTTATGAAGAAGTACACTGCACTGATAAAAAGTTTGATGTGTTTTGGTATTTACTATTTCGAATATTCCTGTTGTCTGCTGTGTTTTGACTAAAGTCATGTTTGTGACTTTCAGTTTTCTTTCCTAGAGCAGAAGACAGTTGCTACAAGCGGCAGGTTTTGTTTGAAGATTTCAATTTTATTTTTTTAAACAAGATTTTAATTGTATTTAGTGCTCTCCACATTCTCAAAGACAATGCATATTAAAAACAAAAAGACAACCCCCCCATTAAAAATAATAATAATAATAACATTTGTCAATAATTAAAATAAAGAATAAAATAAAGAAATCTTTAATAAAAAGGGGAGTTCATATTCTTCTGACTGCTTTATTGACGGAAAAAGTATCCATTTGCATTAATATAGAAAACTGAGGATGCAAATGCATTGTGATACTTTGTCGAATGGAATTGAATCAATGGCATGATAATCACAGTTGAATCATATTTTGTGACCAGTGAAGATGCAAAACCCTACCTCCCAGACAGCGAGTGTTCTAGAGATGTTCTAGTGATGGGAACTCAGTGCCACAGGCTGGAGGGCTGTCATGCACAATTGGTGCGGATACTCTACCCTTCAGTGCGAGGAACTTGAAGCTGTTGACTCTTTGCACAGCCTCTGTGTAAATGGAGACGGGGCTGTGTGTTGTCCTTACCGTATCTCCCTGGTCTTTTTGGTGTTAAAGAACAGGTTGTTGTTGGTGCACCATGCTGTCAGGTTCTAATCCTCTGCCCTGCACACACCATCATCATTTCTCATTGTCTTTCTCGTTATTGTTCAGGTCGCTTTGGGAACCAGGCAGATCACTTCCTTGGATCGTTGCCTTTGCAAAGATGTTGAACCGAACCCTGGCAGTCCCTCCGTGGATAGTGTACCGCCACCACACACCCCCTTACACCAATGTGAGTACTGTCAGTGAACCAATAGACATTGACACTGACAGCCTGTCACTGACTGCAATCACACACATCTGATTATTTATAATGTAGATACTTGCAGTATTTTATTCATTCAAAAGAGAACTTTCAGTGTTACAGCAACCAAGTCTTGTAAATCACAAAAACAGGTAAGAAATAAAGACAGTTAAAAAATAAAAATACAATATCTGAAAAAATAAACTACAAATTACAGTTTAAAAAGAAACTGTGAATAGACAATAACTCTAATATGCACTGAATAAACACAGTACAGTAATAGTGTCCATTTGGAATCCTGAGCAAGTTGGCTTTATTTCTTTTAAACACGTGGAAGGACAGTAGTGTGAAACTAAAGATGAAATGCCCCCCCCCCCCCCCCCCCCCCCCCCCCCCCCCCCCCCCCCAAGAAAAGCAAGACATTAATTAAAAGTTACAAGAGTATTACCTTAATTTAACAAAAAAGAAGAGTGACAGATCAAAACCACAAAATGACCTTAACTGTCTGCCAATAATCTTGATCTGTGTAACAGGGTGAAATATCTTGGCACAAATGACAGATGGTGATGATATTCAGTTTTAAGAAGTGATTTAAAAGATGTCACTGATTTTGCAGCCGTCTTTCCTAAAGTAGTCATTTCAAAGTCGAGGGGTCCTAATGGCAAAAGCACGGTCTCCTTTAGATTTGAGCCTCAACTTTGGAATGACCAGGAGTCCGACCCACCTTAGGATCTAAGGCTGCATGTTGGCTCACAGGGGGTCAGCATTTCAGAAAAGTGAGCAGAAAGACCAAAACCAACAACCTACTCACAGATATTCTGTGTGTATACCCAAAGCCCGATATATCTCATCAATGTGTGCCGTCATCATCCAAAAAGCATTAAAAACAAAATTGATGGGTCACATTTTTACACTGGGTCATTTGATCCTTCAGTACCATGAACACACACACACACACACACACACACACACACACACACACACACACACACACACACACACACACACACACTAGTTTATTTTGAGTCAGTCCCACATACACTATCCTGCTGCTGGAAATAAAACTAGAACACCAATTCTGTAGCTCAAAATAGTCCCTAAGAAATGCTCTGAGCCTGTTTTTTAAATATGAAAATGACCCATAATTGAAGAGTTACATCTTCTGTAGAAACTAATGTGCTAAGAGCAGTGCTAAGACAGTCTAACTGTCTATCTAACTAATAGTTGGCTTTGGTATTTCATGGGATATTTTGAAAATAAAAATGTTTCAATACCACCGGGCTTATCTTTTAAATCTGAATTAAACTGTAGTGTTCATTCCATTCTTTCCTTTTTCTGTTCCATTCAGATCCATGTTCCCTACAGTGAGTTCTTCCAGCTGGAGGCCTTGTCTGCCTACCACCGCGTGGTCAGTTTGGAGGACTTCATGGAGAAGCTGGCTCCCAAATACTGGCCCTCAACACAAAGGAAAGCCTACTGCTTTGAGACTGCTGCACAGCGGAGTGCAGACAAGAAATCCTGCCCCATGAAGGTGAGGCTCCAGCTGAGTGGATGATTGATGGATGTCAGGTAGCTTCAATGAAAGTATGATAATCTGTTGTGTTTTAGTTGCTGCTTTCAGATCATCTACTTATTCAGGGTTCCTATAGTCATGAAAAACCTGGAAAATTCATGAAGCTGCAAATAACAATTTCTTGGCCTGAAACTGTTATATAAAACTACATACACCTTGAAAGTTTTTTTGACTGGAATTCTGTTTCATAAATCTGTATAATAACACATGGTGTGTTCAAGGACCATTTGAAATTTAAAAAAAAACAATGCTAATTTCTGTTTTAACAGTCTCTGGCTGTGATAAATGGTGTAATTATTGGTGACTTTTAAAGACAAAATGCCTTCCAAGCCCACAGACCATACCAAAAACTTTATTTATTTATTTATTTTTTAGAAGCCATTTCTTTCTTTAAAAATAAATTAAAAATGTTTAAAGGGAAAGGTTTTTCTAGAAAAAGTCTGTGGTGAAATAAATATGAAATACAGCCATTTCAAGTTGTATGCCCATCCCCTAGGTCGAAATAAAAAAACATAAGTCCCTCCCCAGTTCTTAAAAAATTACAGCCGCCTAAATAAATAAAATTATAATATAAATAATATATATTTACAAAAGCTATTACATAGTCATATAGAAGAACTGTCAAGGAGTATCGATGGTAATTTCAGACAATGTGTGGTCTTTAAAATTTGCCTCAAAGTCCAGGAAAAGTCATGGAAATGTATGGGGAGAAATATATATGAACCCTGTATATCTCTCTTTCCTGAAAGATTTAAAATAACAAGTGAAGATGAAAGTAAAGAAGAATAAATGTGCTTTACTCGAAAGTGGATGCATTCCAGACTCTCTTCATCAATAAATTATGGTGATTACAAGGTCGGGATTGAGATGCTGCCCTCTGGTGGCTCATCAAGCCAAACTCAAAATTATGACACTATTGTTACTGTGTCATTGCTCTGATATAAACGGATGATTCTGATTCATTTTCAGGACGGCAACCCATTTGGTCCTTTCTGGAACTATGTCGGCGTGGAATTCGACAAGTCCGTCTTATTCAGTGGTATTTCTTTTAGTCCCCACCACCAACCTCAGTGGATGAAGAAGTAAGTACATGTTTAGGCAGCATCTTCATCAAGATCATTGCTAGCCTTGCCTTAAACATAATGATTGATTGACTGATTGAAGGGGGTCTGAGGTTTTTATTGTCAGTCGATTTTTGATGGCAAAGATAGCCCCAGATCAAAGGTAGCTGTTAACAGGCAGATTCTTCTCCTGCTTCCTCTGTTGGTTTTGGTCTAGGCGCTGTATTGTAGAGAACTGGACTTGCTTGAGTTTTTTTGAAGATGTTTTGCCTCTCATCTGACCAGCTTCTTAAGCCCAGAACTGAAGAAGCCACTCAGATAAGAGGTGAAATGTTTTTAAGAAACTCAAGCAAGTGCAGTTGCCTACATTATAGAATCTCAAATTACCATGATCGGATGATGAGAGTCTTCACCAGTATCCTCTGGACTGAAGAAGCTTGAGTTTCTAGAGGATGTTTCACCTCTCATCCAAGCGGCCTCTTCAGTCCTGAACCGATGAAGCCAATCAAATGATGAGAGGCTAAATGTCTTAAACACTTTCAAACCTGAACAAATCTGTTTGATTTCTCTCAAAAACATGGGAAGATGGCAACTAGCAACTTCAAAAGATAATAATTATTTTAAAAATCTAGCTATGGTAATTTAAATATACTTTTCTGGATTTTTTCCCTCAGCATTATAGAAAAAAAATTGTAAATCTACTAAATCTTGCAGTTTGCGGAACATTTTTTACCAAGTTGCTTATTGATCCAAATTTCAAAGTGTTAAGAAACTCAGACAAGTCAAGTTGCCTACAATGTAGCACCTACCATGACCAGTATGACTGAGAATCTTCACCAGCATATTCTGTTTGATTAGGTTCCCTCCCTCTCAGCACCCTGTCCTGGCACTGCCTGGGGCTCCTGCCCAGTTTCCAGTGATAGAGGAGCACTTGGGCCTGCAGCGCTATATGGTGTGGTCAGACAAGATGGTTAAGGAGGGAGAGGAGCACATTGCTACCCTGCTGACCAGACCATATGTCAGCATTCACCTGAGGATTGGCATTGACTGGGTGAGATATTCTTCACAATGTATGATCTTGGGTGTGGACACTTAAGGAATGTTTCCTCTATGTCTTTCATTTACATGTTCACTCATATGCTCAAATACAGGCAATTACACATCTGCTCAAACATAGATATCATAGACATCACTTTTTTGTTTTCACCAGGAAACAGTTAGCAGCTGCAGCAGCTCAAATTCAGGTACCGCAGATCATGGCAGGCTGGTAGCCAGCAGCAGCTGTGTAATGGCAGCAACAGAAAGTTTGCTGATCCAGCGGTTAGTGGGGGCCATCCAGCATCAGATCTCCAGCTTGGTTTTGGGTCTCTGGAGATGCTGTGCACTCTTTTCATGGCAAAGCAGTCCAGCGGCGGTGTGAGGCGGGGTGCATTATCTAGCTAAGTTTTGTCTCATTTGTGTTCTGATAAACAGTGAACTGATCAAATTCAGAGCCCCATATCATATACGGTATATTCAGTGCTTTTTGCCTCATATCACTTTTCAAAAAGCTGCTGAAGCTGTCAAGTTTGTTTGCAGCTACTGACTGACAGCAAAGAAAGCTTGCCCCCTGCAGAGCTATGGTAGATTCTGGGCAACATTTGCACCTTTGTAAAGTCTGAAATGATCCTTGTTGACCTATATTCAGCTGGACATAATGCAAATACAAGATATTTAAACTGATAAACCTGACTGTTTTTGTAAATATACACTTGTTGGGAATTTCATGCCTGCAACACGTTCCAAAAAAGTTGGGACAGGGGCATGCTTATCATTGTGATAAATTACCTTTTCTTTCAGCAACACTTGCATTAGGAACTAAGGACACTAATTGTCAAGGTTTTGAAAGTAAAATTCTTTCTCATTCCTGCTTGATATATGAATTAAGTTACTCAACAGCACGGGGTCTTCATTGTAATATTTTGTGCCTCATAATTTGCCACACATGTTAAATAGGAGACAGGTCTGGACTGTGTGCAGGTCAGTGTAGTACCTGCACTCTTTTACTACAGAACCACACTGTTGGAAAGTGCAGAATGTGGTTTGGCCTGGCCTTACTAGACTAAGCAGTGGCGTCCCTTAAAAAGACATTGTCTATATGGCAGCATATGTTGCTCCAAACCTTTATGTACCTGTTAGAATTCATGGTGCCTTCACAAATATGCAAGTTACCCAGGATGCCATGGACACTAACACACCCCTATAGCATCACATATGCTGGCTTTTGAACTTTGGGCTGGTGACAATCTGTTTGGTCCTTTGCCTCTAAATGATTTCCAAAAACAATTTGAATTGTAGACTCGTCAGACCACAGCACACTTTTCTACTTCATGTCTGGCCATCCCACATGAGCTTGGGTACAGAGAAATCGGCGGTGTTGTTGATATCAGGCTTTCATTTTCCATGGTAGTGTCTGAACTTGCATGTGTAGATGCAGTTATGAACTGTGTCTACTGACAACGGTTTTCCAAAGTGTTCCTAAGACCATGTAAAAAACACCCTTTACATCCCAAAGAGAGATTCTGCTCCTCCAACAAAAGCTTTGTGAAACAGTCTCCAAATGTTCCTCCCTGGTGAATATAAGTTGATGCAAGAGAAGTTTGTAAAATGAAGTGACTGAGCTGAAAATTGAACAAGTAAACAAAAAACAGAAAAGGTGGTGGAGAGCATAACACTGAGGCTGCCATCTGCTGCATTCTTTATTCCTATCCATCATTTAGTCACATCTAAATCTTTTTTATTCATCCACCCTGACAGCAAAATGCCTGCAAAATGCTGAAGAGCGGTGAAGCAGGGCCTCACTTCATGGCCTCTCCTCAGTGTGTTGGCTACAACCGCCACACAGCCTTGCCCCTCACCATGACCATGTGCCTTCCTGACCTGTCAGAGATCCGCAGGGCCGTCAAACTGTGGGTGAAGAAGACCTCTGCCCGCTCTGTCTACATCGCCACAGACTCTGAATCCCACAGCAAGGATATTGAAAAGCTCTTCAAGGGGAAGGTGGGTTTGGATGGATTTAAAGGTATGTCATAAGTAACTTGTGCTTCATATTGGGCTCCATGTGTTTCTGCCAAGAGCTGAAGTCAGAAGCCATCCAGCCCATCATCTAAACTTAAATGTAATTTTTCTGAAATGGAAATTTTACTGACCAGGGAGCCAATGGAGGGAAGCCATGATCAGAGTGATGTGATATCATCTGTAAAAACCAGTGATTATAGCAGATTTGATCCTCCATACTTTATCTGTATTTTATTTTTGCTTTTTAGGTTAAAGTGGTAAGTCTTCAGCCAGAATCAGCCCAAATGGACCTGTACATCTTAGGTCGAGCTGACCACTTCATCGGCAACTGCGTCTCCTCCTTTTCTGGCTTTGTGAAGAGAGAGCGGGACGTCCATGGCCTTAATTCGTCCTTTTTTGGCATGGACAAGCCTGGGAAACTAAATCACAAAGAAGAACTCTGAGGGTCACGTGGTCATCCTCTGGGTGCAAATGCTGGAGGACTCTCCATGAGGAGGCGACAGATCATGTTGACAGCAGAGAATGTTTATATGTGACGTGATGTTTCTTGAAGGCCGGTCCTATTTTAGAATAAGTTTTAATCTGTGAGAAGGGAGGAAGGGTTTATAAATTATGTCGTAGCAGGTCAGTAGGGTAATGTCTGTGAAATGTTATGGCATTGACACCACTGTTATCAAGAAACACTACTTTTGTTTTTTTCCTGCTTTAAAATCTGTATTTGTATATTCCTGCTCAAGATTTGGCTTCTTACTGCTTCCTTTGCGGCTTGGGCGGTATGTAATATTTCACACCTTGATACCTTCCTGAAATTTTACCGGGGTAAATGTTATTTGACAGTTTAAGTATGAGGCACTAGCAACCCCTCTCCTCCCACCACCACTGTAACTTCTCCCTCTGCTGTTGCTGTGTCATTCAGCTCAGCTGCCAGTTGCACCAGTAGAGACCATAGACTGTATATAAAGATGGTATAAAGATGGAGTCTGCGCAGTAGCAATACCCATGGCGGAGGAGTTCCTGCCCAAACACTAGTCCAACCAGTTTCGTGCAACCCAATTGATTGTGAGTACTTTGATTGGCTGTCACAGTGGTGAATCATGGCTGAAAATCCCCTTTTTGTAGAACTGAATAACTTATAAAACCATATAAACATATAATAATTTATAACTTATAAAACCATATAAACATATAATAATAACGATCACTTAAACAAACAGGGTGATGAGAACTACCTTCAGTGACAGAAACCGTCTTTGGGAAAAATTTATTTGGTGTGTACTTTGAGTTTTAAGTTTGGTCTATGTCCCATTCACTAACATGGATGGGTGGGCTTTATGACTTATACTGCAGTCAGCCACCAGGGGGCGATCCAGACTAAAAAGTTACACTTTGGGGGAGCTGTCATGTTGTCCGTCTTTATATACTGTCTGTGGTAGAGACTGGAGACCGAGCTCTGGTGGTGCGTGCTGTGTACTACATACAATGAATGTAATAGATGGAGGAGCGCCTGTATTTATGACAGTATTGAAAAACATACCTTCAGGATTTCTGAATACCCTGGTATAACATAATAGTGTGATACTGCCCAAGTCTATTTCCTCTCCATCAGGGAAATAAGTTTCCCTACATTTCTTTTAGCTGCTGCCGTAGTCTGTAGCTGCAACCAGGCTTTGCAATCCAGACACATTAGCAGGACCGCTGGTGACCCAGTGAACCCTGGAAAAGACTGCAGTGCCAGCATTCACACGCTCCCTCTCTCTTTTGCCCTTTTTTCTTTCTTGCTCCACCTTTCCATCCCTCCAAATCTTTCCAGCTCGGTCTTTCCTTTCCTCTCTGCCCTCCATTCCAAGGAGAGTACAGTAACTGATCCTCTTGTACAGACTAATTATAGGGGGGGAAGGAGACAGTCTTTCCACCTCTCAATTTCCCAGAACCAAAAACTGATGAAATGTGTGGAACCCCTGGACTGAATGTTGTGGTGACAGTATTGTTATTCAGCGATTATGAACAAATGTTGCAGGGATGTTTTTGAGGAGACAAAACAAAAGAGTTGATTTGCACTGGTCGACTTGATTCACCCTGTGAAACTTTTCACTTTTCATGTGTTGCTTTCAGATGCCTTTCACAAGTATTTAAACTTTTGAACCCCGAGTGAAATTGGTGCGATTTCTTTCAAAAACACTGAAAAAAAAGTCAATGAGCAACTTTGCAAGAACAACAATTGCAAGAAATTAGTAGATTATTTTTAAAAATCTGTATATAAGCATCGTAACTACACATTTAAAATTATGTAACAGAATTGCTAAGTCTTTATTGTTTTGGTTGACTTTTTTTTTAAACTTTCTTTTTCTTTTCTTTTTTGTTTGTTTCATAATTAATTCCTTAAATTTGTAATTTCTTTCTAATTTCTTGTTCTTTTTACTAATTTCTTGCTAATTGTGGGTAATTTCTGCTTTCCTTGCTGGTTGTCTTCTTCCCATGTGAAAGAAATCAAGCTAATGTGCTTAGGTTTCAAAGGGTTTAATGCAGGCGGGGATTTGTGGTAACTGTGTTCCTCTGTGTGAAAGCAGCAGATGCAATGATTTTGAAGTATTTTCTATAATGTTTTTCACCAATAAAATGAAGCACACTATTTTTTAAAGAACTACCAGCCTCAGTGTATTTATCTCCCAGAGTTAAAGTTTAGCTGTCAACATAGTTGAATCAGCTGATATACTAAACTATGTTGGACAAGCTAGTGGAGATTGGGTTGCCAGATATGTGAAGATTTGCGTTTGTAATCTTAATAGAGTATGCATGTCCGTTTGCCACCTTGTTATTCACAGTTGATGTTTTAAGTTTTATGCGACTGTATGCTTGACTGTAATACATATACGCTTAGATTCGCTATATTTGTATGGATTGATATGTTTTTACACACACTTCTTTTGGGGTATACTGTGCCTCTATCTGGCAACACTGCGAAGAGGGACCGTTGTGGGGATGAGCAGAGGCTAACGGCTGACTGGGAGTTCAGGATTAGCTAACGTTTGCCACTGGTAAATCTTTAACGACTTTTTGTGTGTCCCTCAGAAGAGTAAGTATTTCCAGCATATATTTTATGTGTCTAGTGTGCTTTGTATTTTCGTATGGCAATGTGTTGTATTTATTCATGCCCTCGCTGCTAGCGTTAGCCAGGTTATGCTAACGTACCAGATTTGTAGCTAAGGTTACCAGTGTGTTTGCCGTTGCTAGGCCGGTCTTGTGGGCTCTTTACGGGCTGCATTTTGCAGAAGCTAACGGTGGCTAGCTAAACGGCTACTTTGACGAGTCATTGCTAGCATATATTCAACAGCTATAAAAACGTACTTTTATCATTATGGCACGGCTGGCAGAGTGCTCACAACGACCGTCACTTCGTAACCTAGACTTTCATTGTTAAAACAACGGTTATAAATAAACCTACAAGTTAATAGTCGCGGGTTAACAGTCTAAAGTTACATTTAGTTAACAGTTAGCCAGTTAGTGGCAACTGAGTGGCATCCCGACGTGTTACATTACATTCTGCTCCTCACTGTTGGCAAGTAACGTTATGAAGAGGTTATTTATCTGGACTAGCTAAGCAGGTAACCCAAACTGAGCCACTAAGTTCTGGGGCGTACTGTGGTGTCTTTACTGACATCTGGAAAAATCCTAATACGCTTAACTAACGCCAGTGTTTTAACGTAATGCTTCAAGAAGTTGCCAAGACTAGAGAGCACAGAGCTGCAGCACAGGTGTCAGTGACAGGATACCAAGCTGCCGTTTTTCTCCTGAGATTACACACTCTAACCAAATCAGCATCCAGACAAAGCCAAAAACATAAATATAGCAATAAAGCACAAATATAACATCAAATATTGAAACATAATAAAATTGTTGTCTTGAGGAATTTTCCAATCAAGTTTTTTTTTTTTACTCCTGATCCAAGTCATTTGATGTTGAATATCTGCCGATACCAAGTCCCGATCCGATGCTTATGATTCTTATGATTTGCTTATGCTTATGATTTACCTACATAGCACAGCTGCAAACTTCAAGTAGGTTTAAAAATACCTTAAAAGGTATTAAAATCTCTGCATTGTATATGCTTGACAGCTTAATAGCGCTGCAATGCAATACAAGAATTATCTGCATCCAAAGAGTTTCTTATGGGTTTTGTATTTTATTTTATTCATTCATTTATTCATTTATTTAACAAAATAACAAAGTAAAAAAAACTAAATATATTTCTATATGGGTCTTATCCCAATTCCACTAAGTGCAGCATTTTGTTTTAGATAAAACAAGCAAGTGGACAAACTAAAATGTCTTTAGAAATTGCTATCAGTTCCACTTAGTGTAGCATTTGTTTTTTCAACAAAATTACAGTCAGCAAATTAAAATGTGTCATCAGAAACTGCTCTCAAATCCACTTAGTGTAGCATTTAATTAAAAGTACAGAACACTATAAATGAGTAATATAATCACAAGACGGTTCCACTTATTACAGCATTATAGTAAAACTAATTCACTAAAAATGAACAGAAAAGTTTTAATTCCACTTAAAGTGGTGTCACAGCTTAAGTTGAACATGAAAAAAAAATCAGATATAGCGTGCTTCATTCATTCTGCCATCAATTTTCTTTCTTTCTTTCTTTTCTTTTTTCTTTTTATTTTGAACATAAACAGCAATTAAACATAGTGCAAACTAAAAACATAAACACAAATAAACATAAAAACAACAGAAAGAAAACAAAAACAACCAGAGAGTCAAATAAGTTTGTCATTTGCATGTTCCAAATGGAGTGGGAGGAAGTCAAAACTTATCTAGTCCCACCCCTTCACCTTGCACGAGTCATCAATAATTAATTTAACTGCTGCCAATTAATAATAATAATAGTAATAATGATTATCACAACATAAACAAAACAACCAAATAATATAACAAAAATATTAAAGAAGAATGAATAAATAAATAAAACAACAAATAAAGAAAAGAGAACACAAGAAAACAAGAGAAACTATGTCAACCTTCAGTGATATTTATGCACTTGCATCCTCATACTTTTTAAAGATCATATTTTTAAGCTTATTCTTAAACTGCTCTGTGTTTGGACATTGTTTCAATTCATCATTCAGGCTGTTCCAAAGTTTCTCCCCATAAACAGATACACAAAAGCTTTTCCTTGTGGTTCTAACTTTTACATTTTCAAAATAAAACAATCCCCTCTTTTCCCTCTCTCTGACTGAACAAACCTGAATATTTCCTGGTAGTTGATTATTCTTTGCTTTGAACATGATTTGTGCTGTTTGATATTGTATTTGATCAGTGAACTTTAACAGTTTTGATTGAAGAAACAATGAATGTGTGTGATCCTTATAACCAACTCTGTTATTACCCTAACTGCTCTTTTTTGAAGAATGAATAGAGATTGTAGAGAGTTCTTGAAAGTGTTACCACAAACCTCAGCACAGTAGGTTAAATATGGTGAAACTAGAGAACTGTACAGAATGTGAAGTGAGTTATTATCTAGAACCTGTTTTGCTTTATTTAGTACTGCAGTCGTTTTTGAGACCTTGGACTGGAGATGTTTTATGTGAGGTTTCCAATTAAGATTTTCATCAATTATTACTCCTAGAAATTTGGTTTCTGTTACCCTTTCAGTTTCCACCCCATCAATTTGAACCTTTGTTTGTGTAATTTTTCTGCCATTCCCGAAAAGCATTATTTTTGTTTTGCTCCGATTTAATGATAGTTTATTTATATTGAACCATGATTTTAATTTACTCATTTCTAAATTAACCAATGAAAGTACTTCATTCAGATCATGATCGGAACAAAATATATTTGTGTTTGTGTTTGACTAAATTCACTGTGAAACTGTAGGTCACCCCCCAAAGAACCCATCAGAAATCTACCTCTATACTTCACTGTAGTGGTGGTGTACCTTTCGTCATAGGCCTGCTTCTTGAATCCTTTTCAAACATAAAGTTTATGGTTGTGACAAGAAAGTTAAAATTGGTCTTATCACTCCAAATGATTTTGTTCTGGCAGATACAAGTCGCATCTCGGTGCTGTTTGGCAAATTGTGAGTGGGCTGCATGTTCAGTTGTATTATCAAAAAGAATTAAGTCTTCACAAATTCAAATACCAAACAAATTCATCAAAAATTTATGAGTACAACTGTATTTCATCAACAGTGTCTGTCAGCTGCTTTGTATTTTACTGAGCTTATATGAGTCTTCCAATTTTTATGTAAGATGTGTAAGATGCTATAAATTTGAGTCACCATGACAAGTGCTATTGCAGTGAGGTAGTAATCATTAAATGTGTCTTCTCCAGCAGTTTCCAATGTGGGTCCTTGTTTTGGTGAACTGTTCCTGAAGCTGCATTTGGAAGACAGAGCATACAAAGTGCCAAGCCGCGCAGGTTGGCAGCCGCTCTGCAACATGTCCAAGAGCAAGAGCTCTGAGTCGGTCAAGGTGGTAGTCCGTTGTCGCCCTATGAATGAAAAAGAGCGGGAAGCCAAGTTTGACAGGGTGGTGACTGTCGATGTCAAATTGGGCCAAATAATTGTCAGGAACCCCCGGGAGGCTTCAGCTAGCGAACTCCCCAAAGTCTTCACTTTTGATTCAGTCTATGACTCAAACTCCAAACAAATAGACTTGTATGATGAAACCTTCAGGCCCCTGGTGGATTCAGTTCTACTTGGGTTCAATGGGACCATTTTTGCCTATGGGCAGACTGGTACTGGGAAAACGTACACTATGGAGGGGGTGAAGAATGATCCAGAGAGGAGGGGGGTGATCCCTAACTCCTTTGAACATATCTTCACTCACATCTCACGCTCCCAGAATCAGCAGTACCTGGTGCGAGCATCTTATCTAGAAATTTACCAAGAGGAGATCAGAGACTTGCTCTCCAAAGACCAGGCACGTCGTCTTGAGCTCAGGGAGAGGCCTGACACGGGTGTTTATGTTAAAGACCTTTCATCATTCGTCACCAAGAGTGTGCGGGAGATAGAGCATGTCATGAATGTGGGCAACCAGAATCGTTCAGTGGGTGCCACAAACATGAATGAACACAGCTCCCGTTCTCATGCCATTTTTGTCATCACTGTTGAGTGTAGTGAGTTGGGTGTTGACGGGGAGAACCACATCAGAGTCGGCAAACTAAACCTGGTAGATTTAGCTGGCAGTGAAAGGCAGACCAAGACTGGCGCTCAGGGGGAGCGGCTTAAAGAAGCCACAAAGATCAATTTGTCGCTTTCGGCTCTGGGGAACGTGATATCAGCTCTGGTGGATGGCAGGAGCAGCCACATCCCGTACAGAGATTCCAAACTCACCCGTCTGCTGCAGGACTCTCTGGGGGGCAATGCCCGCACCGTCATGGTCGCCAACATCGGCCCGGCATCCTACAATGTAGAGGAGACCTTGACGACGCTGCGTTATTCCAACAGGGCTAAGAACATCAAGAATAAACCACGCATCAACGAGGACCCCAAGGACGCCCTGCTCAGGCAGTTTCAGGAGGAGATCGCCAGGCTGAAGGAACAACTGCAAAAGCGCTCAGGAAAGAAGAAAAAGAGGAGGCAGAGGAGGAGAGCTGGAGAGGGGAGCGATGGTGAGGATCTGGAGGATGGAGAGACCGAGGACGATGATGAAGATGGGGAAGACAAAGGGGATTACTGGCGGGAGCAGCAGGAGAAGCTGGAGAGAGAAAGAAAGGCGATCATGGAGGATCACAGTCTGGTGGCTGAGGAGAAAACTCGGCTTCTCAAAGAGAAAGAGAAGAAAATGGAAGATTTGAGGAGGGAGAAGGAGGCCGGAGAGATGCTTGCAGCCAAAGTGAAGGTAAGTCAGTTTTGCCAAACTGGGTGTGTTTCTGTTCATCCAATAATTTTTTGATTGATTTGATTCGAATAGATGGTGTAGCAGGTTTAGTATGATTGGATTTAATAACTAATTTGTCTAATTTTAAATGCGCATACAAGCCAGCGGATTGTCTCATAAGTCAATAGACTATGTTGCTCTGGTCAAATATTGTCTAATTTTCATGCAACCCAACTGGTGAAATGTATTCGAGCCAGTGACTTGAATTGGTTTCATCCTTCTTTTTTCTTTCTCAACCCAGGCGATGGAGAGTAAGCTCCTGGTAGGGGGGAAGAACATTGTGGATCACACCAATGAGCAACAGAGAATGCTGGAGATGAAGAGGCAGGAAATCGCCGAACAGGTATACCAAACATCTGTTAACGGAACTTTACTCTTAGTCAGAGTAACTGTTTGAAGGCCTCAAATCAGTCAAGAAATATGTGATCACTGGTTACTGAATAGTTGGTTTTTTTATATGGATGTAAGAGTTCACAGGAGTTACAGTTTGGTTTATAAACAGGTTGAGAAGTTACGATTTGATGTGACGTACAAGTGACATACACAGTCCTTGTGCAGGGGACTGAGGTAGCATTTTGCCCTCTTGGAACTTTGGTTCACTTTTTTTGTATTAAACTATTAGGGTTGCCTACTGAAAGTCAAATTATCAGTCAGAGACCCTTAGTCAACTGAGACTGCTTTAAGTCGAGCCGTATTTTTTCGGTGCAGATTTTGTTGCGGTGTGAGTGCTCTTGGCTTTCACGCAACACAAGGTAAAGACATGGTGTATTTATAGCTCACAGCAAGTTCATAGGATACAGTCTCTGGCTTTTGTTTAAAATCTAGTGTCGGCAAAAAATGTTGTTTATTTTTAGCCAGTTCTTAGTGCAGTCAGCTTGTTAGCTATGTGACGTAAATGCCGCTGTCACACTGAACGTCCTGGGGAGCCCAGTCTCTGAAACTTTGTATGGAAAACAAAACAAATCATTTAATATTCATATTGAACAGCCGAATCTGAATTGACTGTCATAATTCTGGGTCAGGTGCAGCCCTAGAAACTGAGGAATATTTCAAAGATTTCTGTGAGTGTAAATCAAAGGTTTTCAACCCTTTTCATGTCAGGGACCTCTAAATTGATACACATGAGGTCACAGACTACCATTTAATAAGATTTTGCTCCAGGGACCTCCATTGAAAAAGATTTTGTTTATTTCGTATGATTAAGACCTCAGTTCTATAGTTGTCAACTAGGAGTGGGAATCATCAGAAGCTTCAGTATATGATAACGTGTGATACTTTAGTCAACATATAATTTCATTGTGATTTTAAACATGTTGCAATATGCTGAATATTGCAATACCTTATATTACAAGTGTAAAAATAAAAAAATAAAAAAAAACAATAAAATGTTTACATTCATAATGACACCAAATAATATGCTTAAGAACCTTCTCTAAAAGCATCGTCCCTCTAAAAAAAGGAATCATATGTATCTGAAAATGATCTCATGTATGGTGTTCACCCTAAAAAGCCAGACAAACATACATTTTTATCCACGTTTGAGGAACTAAAAAAAAATCCAGACTTTTGTTAAATCCTCAAAAATTGTATCAAGCTTATTCAGTTGTCCATGTTTGAAGAATAGGGCCCAGGTCCCAGATCAGCTGTATACTTAATATACCTTAAAGTCTACATGGCAACAATCTTTGGCAACCAAAGTGCGACATGAAAGTCTCATAGTCTTTCACAGTAACCTTCAGACAGGCTTTCATGAGCTGCTGAAGTGGCTACAAGATTAGATTTAACTAAGAGCCAATATCCAAGCACTCATCTTATTGTTAGTAGCAATTTCCCTTCCCTCGTGTATCAATAGTCATTATTAGCCCTTATCTCCCCAGTCCTGCATTTAACACTGTGGTCCTTGGTGCCCTGTAGGCCATTATTTGTTGATGATGATTATTATTTTTCTGTACACTATCCCTTACTTAACTGCCTGTGTACCACTTTACAACCTTATTTTGTGTAGCCTCATTACGCACAGAGCACAGGTGTTAACATCTATGATTGTGTTGGTCCGTGTGTGAATCCAGAAACGGCGAGAGCGAGAGATGCAGCAGCAGATGGAGAGTCGTGACGAAGAGACTCTGGAGCTGAAGGAGACCTACAGTTCTCTGCAGCAGGAGGTCGACATCAAAACCAAGAAGCTGAAAAAGGTAGCAGCTGCAACTTTGAGCAGTCTGATTGATGTCTTTCCCTCGTGTCCTCCATCCACAGTGGCACAAGACACAATTTTCTACATGCATATCCAGTCCTGGCAGCTGTAATAAACTAATATATTTTAAGGACATAAAGATAAACTGCTACCTTTGAGCATTTGATCATTTTTGAAAGCAGAGATACAGCATGACTATTTAATTTTGAAAGCCTGATCAGTTCTTGTGAGGCTTTATATATATCTAGTGAGCCCTTTCAAGTAAGTAGGTCAGGTCCTATTTTATATCAGGTAAGAATAGACTGCTGACTTTGTCTATTTGGATAGTGTATAATTCCCCTATGACGGTCAGGTGTCTAAGGCTTAATATTCTTAACCTTTTGAAACCCAGGCAAACATGAAAAATATGGGAGGAAGGCAATGAGCAACTTTTAAGAAAAAATGACCCCCAAAATGACAAGATATTTATTAAAAAAAGTACAAAAATTACTTGAAAATTACTTGAAAATCAGCTCAAAAAAACACCCTCATATAAATAAAAAAAGCTTGAAATAAAAATGTATAATAATTCTGTAAGATGATTATATTTACATATATAATTATTTATATATAATAAATACTGATTAGTTTAAGAGATTTTTCCCTAGGTTTTAGAAAAAAAAGTTTTCCATATTACTAATTTCTTGCAAATCATGGGCCATTTTGCCAAGTTAGTCATTGCCTTTTACATGATTTAGAAATAAATCAAACCAATTTACTCAGGGCTCAAAGATTTAAATACTTGTGAAAGACTAAACGCAGCACAAGAAAAGTGATGTCGGTCCAGGTTTCAAAGGGTTAAAGCTCTTTCCCATATCCATCATGGTACCTTGTTTTCTCTCTCCTTCTTTGCCCTCTAGCTGTTTGCTAAGCTGCAGGCCGTGAAGGCTGAAATCCATGACATCCAGGAGGCACACATCAAGGAGCGCCAGGACCTGGAACAGAACCAGAACGAACTCACCAGGGACCTCAAACTCAAGTAGGGAGCCTGCATACTATACTGTTGTCCTGGCACAAAGACATAGATCAATATTATGTCTGTTATGTACACCATCTGCCCTGGCAGAGGAGGGAAACGTATACTGTAACAATGTCCAAACTACATCTGATTTCATGCTTCTTTACACTTTGTCGGGACAGCAGGCACACAAAAATGAATAAGTACGTCTTTAGTTTTAGCAGCAGCCTTACAGCCAGGGAAAGTCTAGCTGATATTTTGCTGGCAAATGAGCAGGGAAATTTGGGGTATGTGTGTGTTGTCTTGTTGTTGTTGTGTCTTTACTGCCTCTGTCTCATTCCTTTTTTGTTTATTTTTTTTTTTTTCTCTCAGGCATCTGATCATTGAGAACTTCATCCCCTTAGAGGAAAAGAACAAAATAGTCAACAGGGCTTATTTTGATGAGGAGGATGAATACTGGAAAATGAAGCCCATCACACGCATGGAGGAGTAAGTTACAGAATATTCATAACATGCTTTTTTACGTTCTTCATCAGGATAAAGGTGCTTCAACTTGAGCATACTCTTAAGAGAGGATGAACAGCTTTTATAATTACATTATTGAAGCTACTGTAGGCTACTAAAATAAGAAGAATTAATTGTGCCACAGTGCTGTATTCACCATTTCATTTTCTATGTGTCTGCTTCAGTGACCATCAGATGATGACCAGGCCTCTTTCTGCAGTCGGCTACAGGAGGCCTCTCAGTCACCACGCTCGCATGGCCATGAAGATGGTTAGGCCTGACCCTAGATACAAAGTAAGCAGCATGGGCTGCTCACCTTTTGCATTGATGAATGTTTTTATATTAACACATAAACCTTCAGGTGAACAGTCCTTCACATAGAACACCACAGCCACAGTGGCTCTGCATTCCTCATCCTTTTTTATTTACTACAACCGATGGGTTAAGCTTAAATGTACGAACACGTCAAAACCTAACAATGCAATGCAGCATTAACACTGCAGGTGTAGAAGTTTGGGGCTCACCTTTCCGTTATTGCTGGCATAACATGCCTACATGGCCCTTGATTAAAAATAATGACAGCTAGTGTGGTGGCAGCAATAGAAAAAAAGCTGGTAATTTTTTGAACATCCAACGCCATGTTCCTTGGAATGTTATCGCAAGAGAAGTTGCATAGTGGAAATGCAGCAATCTTGCACTGGTGTTATATCGACATTTCGACATATCGACATGAGTCAGTTAAGTTAATCAGTTAAGTTTTGCGTAAATCTGTAATGCAAACCCTCCTAGTGAAGCCTGTTTGTGCTCGGATGCTTGACACTTTTGATGAGTGGATTTGATGGATTTTCGAAAGAAAAAAGTGTTAGGCGACACTTTTCTACCATGTCGGGCATTGGTAGAATTTTCTTCAGTCACTGACGTCGTATTTTGTATGCAGTGTGATTGGTAGTGTTAGAACCATCACCATGGAGATAGCAGTTTTCGACTCACTCCAACCTCTACTCAGCGTTTCTGTCCACAAAAGTTCAGGAGCAGCAGCTTATACAAAAATGTTTTTCATGTCAGTGCCATAGGAAGAAATTAACAGTTTGTATTTACAGATTCATTAATTTTATTCCCCCAGCCCAAGCTAACTCTAGTATACCAGGCAATGTTTTCATTCAGTAAAAAACAATATATGCATTTTTATGTGCTCGTCTTCAGCTGTTGTTCATATTCATAGCTACCACACAAAAATGTTCCTTGGATTGTCTCAGATGAGAATGCTTCTGCTCTGTTCCTCTCAGGCTGAAAACATTGTAATGCTGGGCATGGAGATGCCCACTCGGACCACTAAAGACTATCAGGAGCCAGTTATCGCCCCAAAGGTGGCGGCAGTGCTCGAGAACGCTCTTAGGGATGAGGATGAGATCCAAATAGATGCCTCAGGCTTTCACAGCAGCTTAGGATCAACCTCGCCCGCCAGCGGCAGCCTCAAGAAACCAAAGTCTGGGTAAGGCAAACTGTCAAGACCTCAAGTTCAGTTAATTCTGACATGACGTACACTGTGGTTAGGCTGGTGCTTGCATTATGTCAGTGATATTCAATTTACAGCCTGTGGGCTGAATCCCCCCCAAGCATTATATAACTCAAAGTAAAAATATCACCATCCACAGAAGACCTGGTTAAGCCCCTAATGTCCAAAAACCCTTAAAATGTCTTAAAATTGTCATCATCGAAACATCCTAAAATCCTAGAAATGTCCTAAAATCCCAGAAACATAGTTAAACCCTAGAAATGTTCTAAAATCATGGAAATATCCTGAAATCCTTCAAGTGTCCTTACATCCTAGAAATGCCTTTACATCCTAAAGATGTCCTTAAAACATAGAAACATCCTAAAACCCTAGAAATGTTCTTAAATCCTAAAAAATGTCCTAAAACCTTAGAAATGTCTTAAAAATGTCCTTAAACCCTAGACATGTCATAAAACCCTAGAAATGTCCTAAAAATGTCCTTAAACCCTAGACATGTCCTGAAATCCTAGATATGTCCTGAAATCCTAGAGATGTCCTAAAACCCTAGACATGTCCTGAAATCCTAAACATGTCCTTAAATCCTAGAGATGTCCTGAAATCCTAGAAATGTCCTGAAATCTTAGAAATGTCCTGAAATACTAGAAATGTCCTAAAATCTTAGAAATGTCCTGAAATACTAGAAATGTCCTAAAATCTTAGAAATGTCCTAAAATCTTAGAAATGTCCTTGAAATACTAGAAATGTCCTAAAATCCTAAAATGTCCTACAACTGTCCTTAAACCCTAGAGATTTCCTAAAACCCTGTTTTGAAATCCTTGGAATATGTATAGGGCTGCACGACTGGCCCCTGGCCCCCTGACATTTTGCAGATGTGGCCCACAAGCAAAGCAAGTGGAATATCTGTACATTATGTTCATTTGGTCAGGAAGCAAAGAAATAAGAGAAAATGGAAATTAGACTTTAAAATGTGTAGCCCCATAACCTTTTCCACAGTCTCTTTAACCCTTTTACATTATCTCTCTATCACTCAGTCGACCAAGAACAGGCAAGAAGTCGAGCACCCCGACCTCTCCATTCAGCCCCTCAAGCCCAGGATCCCCGCTTTACCCACAATCCCGCGGCCTGGTGCCCAAGTGAGAGCTTCTACCACTAATATCACCACCAACCCTTCTTGTGCACCTTTCCACTTTGGGACTCAACTTTGAGAGTTTTGTTTTGTCTGAGTCATCTTTTGTCACAGAACATTGGATTCTGCAAACGACAGAGGAAAAAAAAAAGACTAATGCTGCTTTGTAGGTTTTAACTGTAACCACACCACTACTAGCTGTTAACGTAAGCTTTTCATCTATGAGATTTGAAACCCATGTCCTGAGAGTGAGTCAGTACAACACAGGCACAGCTGCCACGCATGAAGCCTCACATCACTCTACACTGCTGTCACCTTTACTTATGTTTGGCTTAATGCCACTGATGTCTTATATACATACATATATGTACACAGATCAGCCAAAGCATTGAAACCACTGACCTGTGCAGTGAATAACTTTGATCATCATGTTCTAATGCAATGTTCTGCGGGGAACCCTTGGACAATAATTAGTGACAGCACTTCATTGCATCTTGACGGTTAAGGAGCTGAAATAACCACGTTTCTATCAATGCCAATCGCAGCTGGAGGCAATAAATACCTGTGACTGCTGCAGAGACATTTGACCCAAGTGTGAATGCCAATCGTACCCGTTCCCATTGCATTAAAAAGCCAGATGTTAAATGTTTTTTTGTGCAGTGGGAATTAGGGGTGTAAATCTCTAGTTTCATCACAATACGATATGATATTGATACTGTGGAAGACGATTCGATATTTGTCGATATCACAAAGTCTGCCATAATATGATTTGATTCAGTTTAGGGCCAGGCAAGCGATATGAGCTGATATTATATGCACATTTAACAAAGTTGGTTACAGGAGAAGCTGCCATCCCCCTCTTGCTTTTGGCCAGAAAAGATGAAAACAACACACACATAATTGGAATTAATTAAAACTGGTTTGTTCTGTTAGAAAACGCTTTTTGGAAAAAAATGTTTTCATTTTAATTCAAACCATGATCCTTTTCCTAAAACTTCAGGGCTATCTGACTTGATGACAAACTGCTCCCAACATCCTCAAAACTTGGATAAACATGAAGATCTTTTAACAAAAGTATAAAACTCAGCTTAATAATAACCATCTAGAGTCACAGACAAAACAGCTGTCTTTCGTAAGTCATGTTTCACCAACATACAACATGCTAGCATAAGCCTATGGCATTTTACAAAGCATAAATTAGCTTAGAGGCTAGCAGACTTACCAGTTTACATTTATTTATGCTCTCTCTTACTCACTGCTGGTTTAAGTCACAGTGTCTCCCGACATACAGGCACTGATGAATTTCAATGCACGTGTTTTCAGTGTAACATTGTTGAAACCGAGCAGCTAATGTGACGTTAGGAAGAGGTCAGTGAAGTGAGATGTCCGGTGTGTGCGTCGTGTTTCATCAGTACGCCTTATATGAGCTCTGTCTGTTGAACGGCAGTTTCTCCGAAAACAAAACATTTCCACACTGACGATTTATTTCAGAGTTAAATAGTGTTATCCTCTGCTTGCCATCATCTGCTTCACACTGTGACACTGACACAGAATTTCAAAATAAAGGCGCATCTAAAACAGGATCAGATGGATTGATGTTTACACTGTGCATCGATGTTATGTGATCGTTGCTCATTTAATCGATATTTCGATGTAGATCGATGGATCGTTACACCCTTAGTGGGAATGAGGCTTGGCTCTGACCTGTCAAGGAATGGACACAGTACCGTGTGGGGTGTCCTGTGGTGTCTGGCACCGTGGTGTTGTCGCTTGATCCTTTGAGTCCTGTGGGTTCAGAATCATAAATATTTTATTGATCCCCAGGTGAGCATCTTGAGGTGAGGTACCAGCACGTCCCACGGATGCTTGATCAGATCTCTCAAGTTCTACTTGTCAAGTTCCTTTGGCCATTCCTGAGTAGTTTTTGCAGTGTGGCATGGTGCACTGTCCTGCTAAGGGAGCCACTACCATTGGGGAGTACTGTTGCCACAAGGAGGCTACTTGGTCTCTAACAGTGTTTGGATGGGTGGAGTGTGTCCAGTGGCATCTACGTAAATGTCAAGACCCGAGATTCCCAGCAGAACATTGCATTACAACGCCATGATTGATGTTATTCACTTCAGTTGTCAGTGGTTTAAATGTTTTGGCTGATTGATGTATACATTTCACAATGTTTTTAATGTATAGAATTAATGAAGGTGGGCTTAACCACCCTTGATGGACTGCAGTATCCTCAATGCACTTCTTCCTCTCATCGTCCCAGATCTGTATTGGGTGTTTTAGTCTTTTCAATGTAAGTGTGGACGTTGGTGGGAGGGGTGATGGGGTTGACGTGAAGACACATGGACTAGGCGGCTATTTGCGTGTGTGTTTGTCGGTGTGTTGTTGTATGTCTGGCTATATATCTATGTGTGTGTGTCTTTACGTCAAACTTTTTGTTTCATAAAGCTCCGGTTGAATTGAGCTTTTAGTCTTGAATGGATGTGTTCTATGTCTTAAAAGAATGCTTCAACATTTTTAGGAAATATGCGTATTTTGAGATCGATAATAATTTCATGCCGTTTCACTAAATATGAAGCTAGAGGCAATTAGGTTACTATTGCAGTTTCCACAGGTTGTCTTGTAACCTCATAGTGACAACAAATAACTCATTGTAGCCAGCCAATAAATTATTCCAACGTCTAGCCGTCTACTTCCAGTCTTGATGCTAAGCTAATCAACTTCTGGCTTTGGCTTCACAATTAAAAGGTTTCCTACACTTGTATTTGTGGTGGCCTGCCACGATTAAAACATCTGCCACCAAACAGATTTTGGTGGCCTTTGGGACCAGATTTTCTATTTTTGGAGCTGGACTATTGATTAGGAGCGCTGTTGAAATACATATTTACCATTAAGTTATATATAGCACCACACTGTCGGAATGCAGAGCATACTCTAGACACAGATGGAGCAGCAGAACGCAATTGAAAATGAAATGTAACCGTTCATACTGCTGGGTCAAAAGTTTGCTTTCACCCACAAGTAGCTGCCCCTCATCCATGGATCTGATCTGATCAGTTCGGAACAGCTCGGCAGATCAATTATCTATATTTAGGAGTCACAAACTGCTGCTGAGGAAAAAAGAACTTATCGAGAGCTGTGCCTACGCTGCCTTCACAGACACACAAAAACCTCTGAATTCAGCAAACAGACTAGACTTCAGAGTAACAACTAAGCGTATTTTCTAAAATGTTGAACTGTTCCTGTAACTCTGTATGATTGTAAATGCACAGGCCAGAAAGTGAAGCACACTACAGACGTGGCCTCTTGTCATAAGTTGCTGTAATCAGTAGATGCTGTTCTTTCTGGGAGGCAAAACGAGGTGGAGGTGGGGAACGATGGGAGAGAGCTCAACACATTCACACACCCAGTACTGTATGGTCACATTCCAGCTCACAGGACTTTGCAGCTGGCCCCCCAGACATCTTAGCAGATCGATGGGTCACTTCAGAATCACTGTCCTGGAATGTGCCTCCGATTCATCAGGGTTCCAAGTTGCCTTAACCTGTGTCCTTAATCTCTGCTCCTTTATTTGAAGCGTGCACCCATATTCTTTTTTTTTCATCTCCTCATTCATTCCAGCATCAGGTGTCGGTCCTGACATTCCCGTCAAAATAAAGTGCACTCATTATATGGAGAGGCAGAGTGTTTGGACACAGCATTCAACCACCCCCAGGTTTCTGGATGTGGGCCACAGGATGTCAAGGCACGCAGAGGGTCATGTATCCCCCCCTCTGTTTTCTTCTTTTACCTCATCTGCCTTTGTATTGGCCTGAGTGGTCCGTGGAAAGAAGTGATTGGTCTAACGGGAAAAAAACCTAGGGGGAGTGCTGAGCTCTCTGCAGTACTGTGGTGGTGCCACAAAACTCAAGTCGAAACACTACGGAAGTCTTTATCTGAATACACAAATCATTCCATTTGTCAGCCTCCAGATGACAAATATGCAGTTTTAACCCCCGTGGTTCAGCCTGCCTCTCTGCTGCTCTCTGTTCCCCATTCTCTAACTGTGAGGGGTGTGCTGTCCGCTCGCTGCTACTGTGTAGGGTTTCACAACCCACTGTGACATTTCAACAGGCCGGGGTCAAATGGCAAATGATATTAAATACTAGTAACAGTGCAGTTTGTACTCTTTGTTTGAGAGCCGTCAAGTCCATCTCAGTTGTTAAAAATCAAAAGTACTTCAAACTAAAGAATTTCTTGTCGTCTCTTGCTGTTTGACCCATGTCTGCATACCTTATGTATTTAGACATGTAATAATGAATATAGACATGTTGATAGGCAATCCTCAGTCACTTTTGCAGATATATAAAAAAAAAAAGTACAAAAAGGGGTTTCCATATTGATAAATCTAACTTATAATCTTTCTTTTTTTTATATACAGATGTAGATATAATTTTTCTATTCAGGTTTTTTTCCTTTAAAATAGATTATTGTTTTATTTTTTCAGCTTTGTAATTTAATGTTAAAATTTTTATTTTTTGCATCACACATGAACTATTTTGTCTTCTTTTGTATTCAGCAAGGTACAGGCTTTTCTTTGTGCACACACTCAAAAAAATGCTTTTAAGTTCTCACATTATTGCACATTGTCGATTTTTGGGGGAAGCGTGGAGACAGCTCATTGAGATTGATTCACATCACAGTTTAGTATTTACATGTTCACTGTACATTTGGTTTCATAAACATAAACATAATCTTAAGTATAAGGCCCAATTATGTAACTCACTGCAATGCTGTATAGCTGCCGCATGATTCTAGCAAGCTTGAGTAATTTCTTTGGTTGTGTGAGTGATCGTTTATAGGAATTTGCTAAAATGTGAATACTTCTGCATCTGTATCCCATAGCTACATCACTGGATCCAAACTCCATATCTAAGACTTTTGTGACCAACCTTTATGTGCTGGTTTTTATAGCCAAATAACAATTTTGCCGATGCACTTCTGTCTGTGGCTGGCCATGTCTTTAACTTGTTTAGTTTCTTTTGATGATTAAAGACAATTCAGTGATAACAAGATGGTAGGATATCCTGTCTCTCTGGGGTTATTTAACCATTAGGGCTCGCTGTAATATTACACACACCTGTATTGCTTTGCGCAAAAAATACACGTTTTCAAGTCTTTAGCCAAAGCTTTTAAAAAATATATGTAATATCAATACATTAATAATCAACATCAGTCCTAATCATAAATATAGAAGATTCATTAATTTTATATACAGATATATACAGCACCACACTGTCGGAATGCAGAACATACTCCAGACACAGATGGAGCAGCAGAACGCAATTGAAAATGAAATGTAACCGTTCATACTGCTGGGTCAAAAGTTTGCTTTCACCCACAAGTAGCCGCCCCTCTCATCCATGGATCTGATCTGATCAGTTCGGAACAGCTCGGCAGATCAATTATCTATATTTGGGAGTCTCAAACTGCTGCTGAGGAAAAAAAGAACTTATCTAGAGCTGTGCCTACGCTGCCTTCACAGACACACAAAAACCTCTGAATTCAGCAAACAGACTAGACTTCAGAGTAACAACTAAGCGTATTTTCTAAAATGTTGAACTGTTCCTGTAACTCTGTATGATTGTAAATGCACAGGCTAAAATGTGATCAATGACAATTTTGCCGATGTACTTCTGTCTGTGGCTGGCCATGTCTTTAACTTGTTTAGTTTCTTTTGATGATTAAAGACAATTCAGTGATAACAAGATGGTAGGATATCCTGTCTCTCTGGGGTTATTTAACCATTAGGGCTCGCTGTAATATTACACACACCTGTATTGCTCTGTGCAAAAAATACACGTTTTCAAGTCTTTAGCCAAAGCTTTAAAAAATATATGTAATATCAATACATTAATAATCAACATCAGTCCTAATCATAAATATAGAAGATTCATTAATTTTCAGAATTTTAACCCATTAAATGCAAGGTTTTGGTCATGATGCCACTAGTTTTTAGATTTTTTTTAAAAAAAGAAACACACACACACACAATTTTCATTATACTACATGCAAAGTAGTTGTTTTTTTTCCTACAGTTTTCCACATGATGACATCAACATTGTATGATGTGTCTTGAAGGCGGCCAGTGATTGATTGACAGGTGATGGCATTTGACAGGTCGCGTCAAACGATCCTGGTTTGGGAAGTGTCAGTTTTTTTTTCAAAGGATTTTGAAATTGAATATTGCGTATAAAAGTTCATGAACTTAGATTTATATTTTACTGTTTTTTATAATATAATACATTTTTAGGAGTTATGAATGACTGCTATTTTTAAAAAAAAATTTTTGGAATATTTGTATACTTTTGTGTACTATGACGTTTTTGAGCGACATACTATATGATCACGTTTTTGCTGATTTCTGAGTGACATACTATACTATGACAGTTTTGATTATTTTTTGATGAATTTTGATGACATAATATAGTATGACTCTTTTCATTATATTTTTGAAGACATACGCTAGGACTTCTTCATGGTACTTTTTTGATGGCATACCAAAAACAGTGATCATCTTGATATGAAACTGCTTAATTCAGTTTTTTCACCAGTTTGAATCTCCATTCTTATTGTTTGGAGAGGAAGAGACTTCTGTGTTAAAAATAAATAAATAAAAGAAAACATAAAAATAAAAAGAAAAAATCAGAAATGTTATCAGAACAAAATGATCAGCACATATTAGCATTTGCTCGTGGTCCGTCTCTAGTCAGTTTTCCATTAACCCTTAAACTGCGCAAATTCAAAATAATGGAAACCCATTTGTTTAAAAAGATATGTATGTAGTCGTGAGAGGAAAGTTGCGTAACATCGCGAGAGAAGTCGCATAACATCACTCAATAGAAAAGCAGTCATATTGCATTTGAGTTTTATCAAAATTTCGAAAATATCGCTTAAGTTTTGAACAAATCTGTAATGGAAACACCCTCAGACAAGCTAAGAAGAAACACAGATTTGTGACTTAAACCTGCTTATTTTCAGTGTTTTTACTGGTTTAAATCACCGGTTGTTTTGGTTTTACAAGAAAGAGACCTCTGCGGATAATTTGGCTCCAGGTAAAAAAAACCTTGAATGCCTAGATCTTAAGTTATCAAAGAAAAACGGTGAGCACAGGTTAGCAGGTGCTAGGCTAGCTGCCTGCCCAGCTAGAAATTTTTGGTTCTACAAACGTTATGAGAATGGTGCAATGCAACCACTAAATGTTTTAATAATGTTTTCAGTGGAAAGTTCTCTTTACTTTCCCAGAGCATTCTTCTTAAAGTTTGGGCAATATTCTCTGTAAACATCAAAAAATGTTTAATTATTAGAATTTTTTTTATAGTTAATATATCACATTACATTACATTTTCATCTTTAAAAAAAAGTCTGTTATCTCAGTCCTCGATAACATTTTCTGAATGTTGCTTTGAAAATGCTCTTCATTTGTTCTCATGTAAGGTGGTGGGAATGTTTTATTCCATGATCTGTCACCTCTCAACATCACCAACACATCATCAGAATGTTGCAGTTAAAACATTATGTCTTAGTCAGCATTTAACCTTAAAGCAATATTATTTGAAATAATAAACATCCTTACAACCTTGCAACTTGTAGGCAACATTAGCCAGTGTTGTGGGAACGTTCCCTGCCAGCTGGGTCTCTGTGATAAGTCAAACAGCACTGGAGAAACGCTGATTTTAATGTGAAACTGCAGTGTTTTTGACGTGTTGAATCACCTGGTTTGTTTGTTTTCGAGAGGACGAGACGTCTGCAGGAAATTCGGCTCCCAGCAAACACCCCCTGGACAATGAACACTGAAATTTTAACTGGGAGAGACTGGTTGCAATTTGCAATCGTCACCCCATAATCCCCCTAAATCTTACACACTGCTCCTTTAAATGAAGAAACAAACCTATATGAAAAAAAAGTGAATCACCCTATGAAAAAAAAAGGGTAAAATGACATCCCAGAATATTTCGAGACTATATCGCTTGTGTCCCATAGTGCCTATCGCTCATATTGGACCAGGGTCTGGATTATGTCTCAGAGAGCTGCACCAGTGACCCTGCAAGCATAGCTGAGTGTCAAGACTATCCTAATTATAGTAGTACGGAGCAAACCTATACTTACATCAACTGAGCTGACTCTCACACATACACTTACAGGATGCCAAGTGTGCCATAACTCAAGAATAGAAACTCTTTTGGTTTTGTAGAATTTTCATAGCAGCTTGTAAAAAAGGGTTTGAGAGGAGCGAGACACCACAACACAGACCTTGATCATAGCCTCCTAGATAGTAAACATTTTGGAGACATGGAGGGACAAACCCTGAATTAACACCTTGACTGGCACGTGCACGCACGCACACACACACATATGGAAGACATCTCATTTAAAGGGATACTCCCATGATTTAGCACTGCACATCCATAGAATTGGGAGGCAAGACACGCTATTTCACTAAAATTAAAGGGACAGTTCACCCCCCCAAAACAAAAATAGTAACTATTTTCTTTCTAACAAACTACAGCAGCTGTGTCTCACTGGTCGTCTTTTAATCTGAATGTTAACGGCCAGATTCCCTGCCCCAGCGGAAAGCATGTCCATGTATACTTGGACAAAATACTGAACCCCAATTTTCTCGTGATGGCTTTTCCATCAGTGTGTGAGTGTGTGTGAATGTATAAAAAACTAAGTAGTAGGTGGCATCTTGTACAGTAGCCTCGGCCACCAGTGTATGAGTGTGTGTGTGTGAATGGGTGAATGTCACAAACATTGTGTGAGAGCTGTTTGAGTGGTCAAACTGACTAGAAAAGTGCTATTCAAGTGCAGGTCCATTTACCATTTACTTGCAAAACATATCACCACACAGAAGGAAGAGTGCATCTACTCATGGATATGAGGCTTGTGCTTGTGACAGCGAGATAGACACATGAATAGCATCCTCCCTGGCTGAGCTGTAATGTTGGTGCCAGCTCTGGCCATAGATGAACTATTTTCTTTTTACTAAACTACACTTGTGAACCAAGAGTGCATCTACTCCTGGATATGAGGCTTGTGCTTCTGACAGTGCGAGATGTAGCCTGAACATAAATGGCATCCTCCTTGGCTGAGCTGTAACATTGGCTAGCTTGGTGGTGCTAGCGTTAGCCATAGATCATCTATTTTCTCTCTGCTGAACTACACCCTCCAACTGTATCACTGTGCAGAAGGAAGTGTGCATCTACTCATGGATATGACGAGGTTTGTGCTTCTGACAGTGCGAGATGTAACCTAAACATAAATGGCATCCTCCCTGGCTGAGCTGTAATGTTAGCTAGCTCGGTGGTGTTAGAGCTAGCCGTAGATAAACTGTATCACTGCTCGGAGGAAGCGTGCATCGCTAGCTCATCCAGCACAACTGATCTAGCTAACATTACAGCCTAACCGAGGAGGATGCCTTCAATGTTAACAATTTCACGCTGTTACGGGCACAAGCCTCTCATCCATGAGTAGATGCATGCTTCCTTCTGCACATGGATACAGTTAGTGAGTGTAGTTCGGAAGAAAATAGTTCCCAAATGAAATTGCTCAAAAGGTCTGTTGATTATCTTGAGTAATGATTTCTGAGAAGAGTCATTGCTGTTGAGTTTTTTTAAATGTATTATTTATGGCGCTTTGAGCACTACAAGCTGAGTCCCATATAGTTCCATTATATTGGAGAGAAAGCAGACATCTATTTGGACAACACCAACACTCTCCAACTCACACCAAAAATATTTTGGTTTATAAATAGCACAACAGGTAACAGGAAAAACATGTATTTTTGATTTTGGCTCTCCGTGTAACCTTCCTGCTAAACACCCGTGCCTTTCAGACTTTCAGTCTGAAACTGAGCTGCTTGTGTAAAAATATTTCATTCATACAGTAAAGCTGATTTTCATATTCAACTTGTCATCACTTTATTATATTGTCATTGTACATTTTTGTAATTGGACATTCTGTAAAAGAAACAAAGAGAAAAAGTAACAAGTTCCTTTGAGTCATCATGAGCGTCATGCTTTTGGCTAAAATGATGACAGGATCATTACAGAGAGCGCCACAAACAGCGAAACGCAACAAATACAAAGCCGTTTTCTTTTTATTTACATTGTAAACCTCTTGATCATACATAACGCACGCATGACCTGGGCCTTTTAAAAGTCTATGTGTAAAAAAATCTCCCCCGGCATGTGCACTCCAACAGCAGGAGAGTGTCTGTCTGCCTTTACGTAAGACGGCAGCCGAGTGTCAGAGCTCAGTAACTCATAATACAGAGGGCAGAGGGGGTACAGTAAGTAACCGCGTGTTTGATGAGAGGGGAAATAAATGAAGAGTAAAGGTCGTTTTTTTAACTGAGGAAACCTTTGGGGCTTTGCTGAGCAGTCGTGTCCTCTAGCAGGTGGCAGGGGTGACTTAATTTTGGATCCTCTCACTTTCGTTAAGCAGCTCATTCATAGTTTAACAAGTTTTGGGTTGGCTTGATTAATGAAGGAAGAGGAGGGCACGAGAGGAAAGGTCATTCGATCATTTAGAGGTTTTGTCCCTGGAGAATCAGGGTTCATCTAAGCACCTATCCCACTTCAGTTCAGAACCAGACTGAGATCGACTGCAATAAATATTTACCCTGCATGCTGTTTGAGTTTAGTTTGCTTTAATCTTTAAAGATTTACGCCTCGTTTCCACATAGTTTTTTCGTTTCCGTATTTCCATTTAATATAAGTACCACACATGAAATGCATCTCTAAACGGATGGATTAAAACGCCATCACAGATACGGCACAAAAGTGAGAAAGTTTGCCGTCCAGTCTTGTAGAATATACGGAGCAGTTTTGAGACAAAAACATGACAAAAATACATAGTGACAAATAACTGAGGAGGTCGTCCTGTTTGCTGTGTCGCTAGTTTTGGGAAATGTTTTGCTAAAAGATGTATGATCCACTATGCAGTACTCTATCTGCAGGGTTCCCACACATTTTCAAGGACAAAATTTCAGATTTTTTTAAGAACAAATATATATATTTTTTCCCCACTTGCATAATTTCAGTGAGCTGGTATGCATGAAGGAAAAGACGGAACGTGGAGACAAAATGAGAAATCTAATTTGTCATTATGTTACATTTTGTATAAGGTTGTTCACAGAAGATTACTGTTAGAATTTCATAACACAAAAATTCCATATCTTTGCCAAAACTGTATAGGTTACACAGCTAGCATGCTACCAATGCTAGCCAGCTAAAACATGCCATCCCAGAAGACATTTGTGCCAACTTTGAACACATTTTCTTAAGCTGTTTTTGAGATACTGCGTACATAAGAATGAGACAGATGAGGTCACACTGAGCTTGAATTTTAACATATGACAATCAAAATGTAATAAATTCATTGTTAAGTCCAAATAGACATTTGTGCTAAAATTTGAAGAAATTCTCTCCAGGCCTTTTTGAGATATTGCATTTTTTACGAGAATGGGATGGACTCAAAACCCAAAAACATAATGCCTCCGGCTATCGTCGGTGCAAAGGCATAAAAATATTTCAAGAACATGAATGCACATTTAAAAAAAAAAAAAAAAAAAAAAAGATAGATATAGATAGAAATGCATAATATTAATCAGCCTTTGGGCTAATTTGTTTTTATGCTAACTTCCTGTGAAAAAGTGGAGATTGTCATTAGAATGAATGAACTCCTCATTGACTCGCACACGTACACAGTGCTATGTAGAAACGAGGCGTTATTTGTTGAGGAGCCTGCGAGTTTGATGATATGTGTCTTTTCTTGTTGGAATTCAGTCTTTAATTATTGTGATATATATGTTGTTATTGTACTAAAATCTTGCCCAGAACATCCACCATTCATTACATTGCAATCTTATATCAAAGTTCTGCTAAACTTGTGTTATCAGTCAAATGGCAGCAGAGAACAAATATGTTCTAAGCCTGAGATATATCATCAAGGTTCGAGCATTGTTGTCTTTAAAGAAATACTTTTTCGTTTTGAGATAAATGCTCAATATCTCATCTAAATCTGGTCAAGAAAGCCCAATGAGTGTTCTTCAGAAAATGTCAAACTTTTCCTTTAATTTCATAAATTATGATGCAGTGTAAATTAATTTATTTGTGTAATTTAGCTACAGTAAAAGACATTGGTTTTCCATGGTAAGCCCTTAGCTTGAGATGCTTTTCAAACAAAATCCACAATGAGGCTCAACCTGCGCTCTAAATGCATTTTCAAAGTTTTTGGCTGAAAAAATCTTATGAACAAAAAACAATCACATTTTTTTGTAACCCCCAAAAATGCAATTTGAAAAAAAAAGGGGAAAAACATGAGCTGTTATTCAAGAATACGTTATTACTATACAGATCTATTAAGAACACTGGCTTACATTTCAATGCTCTGCAACCCATGGCACACCCAATCACTGTCAGAATGATACAGTATCTACCAGTACTGGTAAAAACACACCGAGGTGATCTTGCTGGCTTTCAGAGTGTTTTTTCATATTATACACAAAAATGTATCATACATTAGATTCAGACTTAAATGAGGCATCTTTCCTCAACAAAAAAACAAACAAACAAACAAAAAAATGGTCCTTTGAAAACAACTCACCACAAACAGCTATTTTGCACTTTCTTTCCATTACTGCATAGTTCAGCAGGCGTCCAGCACTGCTAAAGGCTACACTGACGGCACGGTTAATGAGCGGAAACAGTTGTACTTTTTTTCGTACGTTTCTACTAGAAAAGCTTCAAACACATATTTGTGTTGCAGACTTCCAAATACATACTGGTCCTTTGTAGTTTTTGTGTTGTCTAGCTTTTCCTTTTTTCTCCGGTGGCTTCACCCGACAGTCCGCTGCTTGAGAGCATCGGGTTCACAGTCCCATTCAGAGCTGTTCTGCATCATTTAGAGCGAATGGACCAATATTTTGACATTATAAGAGACCCATTGTTTTGGAAGGAGAAGCGAATATCTTGATTACAGTGGTGGTTAAGATGGTCACACCAGGACATGGAAACTGGAGTAAAAAACAACAGAACATTTAATTTATCCTTTCTTTGTGTTACAATGTAGAACTTCCCAGCATAATTTCCATCCATATTAGTTCCAACACAACAACACCATAACCACAGTTAGACTCCCGATCCTTCCCCAATCTCCAAAGTCTCTCCAATAAAACCAAAGTGACATTTGAAAACAGCAACTATGGAAAAATTTATGTAAAGAAATTAGATAAGAAGATGATTTGAAGAAAAAAAAGGTCAAAGATAAATCCTGTGATGACAAAAATAAAAACCTGGATAAGTTAGACTCAAAACACAAATGAAAAAAAAAAACAAAAATGTGCAGAAACCATCGTTAAACAAGCTTTGGCCCACTGTGTTGTGTGCAAGGTGAAAACAGCAGGAGACATTAACTGTCCCATCAGAGGACAATCCCTCTAAGTCTCTGTCCTGGAAAGAGTAGAGAGGGGGTAGGAGTGAGAGTGAGAGGGAGAGGGAGAGAGAGAGAGAGGGAGGGAGAGAGAGAGAGAGAGAGAGAGAGAGAGAGAGAGAGGGGAGAGAGACAGCTGGTTTCGCTGTTCTTCCCCCATGAGGCCAGTGGGTGGGGCTGTTTCGCCGTAAAAAGCACCCCTCTCCTTCCCTCCACACACAAGTCAGTGCTTGTTGGACATGAAGAATAAAAAAATATATACATTAAAAAAAAACAGAACGCGACGAGAAAAAAAAAAAGACAAACCAAAAACAACGAGAACAGCAGCGACAGTGACGACTCAGTCGATCTTGACTGCAGCATAGATTTTCCTGATGAACATGTAAGCTGCGTAGAAGCCGATTGTGCCCGTTAGCAGCCAGAAGGACAGGACCATCAGGGTCGTATAACCGAAGTACAGGAGGGAGGGGATGAACTCCACAATGTCCAGCTGAGGAGAGATGAAGACAAGAATCTGTTTTAATGTGTCAATTACCCATTTTATTTTTTTTTTCTAATAAAAATGTCCATTACAAATTTTATTTGGCTTTCTACTAAAGGGTCATTCCAGAAATTAAGTATCCACTTCCAGATGTTAGCAGAGTTGCCAGAGAGAGAACTTTAAAAACGGTAAAATCTAATCAGCAGGAGCAGAAATAGTAAAGTCCCTCCAGGATTTTGTGGGCTGTTTTTGTGATTGTTGCTGCCTGAAATGCTGATTTCACGGCAGCTTTTCGAAAAAACTGCAATGAAAGTTGTGACATTTTTAGCTGTCTTTTGCAATGAAATTTCGGGGGGCAAGTGATGACTTGCGATTTTGCAAGTCATCAATATGTTGACGCAGCTTTCAGTGAAGAGATTTTTACCCGTTAAATCTGCAGTAAAGTTGCTGTGATTGGACAAAATTGCGAGGTTGTTCAGAATTCACAGGAATTGGTGAATTTGCATTGTCGCAATCGCAAAACCGTGGAGTTCTGGAGGGACAGGGTATTAGCTCCCTTTTCAGTCACTGAATACACTGCACGATTCATTAAGCTAATAAAATAATTGCTTTTTGTCATTCAGACACAGTTCAGATTCACTTACTTTAACACCTTTAAAGAAAAAACAATTCTTCACACACCAGCTTATATACATGTCCCCAAACCCACAGACAGACTGCTGACAGGACATGTCAAATTTCAGCAAGGTCAATTACAAATCTTTCTATTCTGATTTTTTTGCTGAATTTTATCTTTGTTTATCTCCCCTCAAGCTCAGAAAAATGATTTTAAAATCTGTGACGTCATCACAATGTTAAGCCTAGGAGCTGAGCGGGAACTCACAGGCGGAGCCAGCCGGAGGAACACATATTAAGCGAGGGCTTGATTCGTTTGTTTACAGCGGCGTAGATGAATGATGCACGCTGACTGTGTTTTTTCTTACGTACTGACGTCGATGTTTGTAGGTTGCAGCCTGCGATTCAGCAGGTGATGTCATCGCACAGTCTGCACACGTCCAACTTGACGTTGTACCCAAGTTTATTCAGATCCATGTCGTGGAGTGGAGCTGCACTAAACTTATTAAGATTGCAAAAATCGAACAGTCTGCCCGAGGCTTAAGGAAGCGTTCACACTGGAACAATGCTGACACATTCCAAGTGGGCGAACACAAACGTTAGCCTGGGGCCTGCTGGCCCTGCACCAGAGCAGTCTGCAGTGTAATGCTTGAAAATGGACTTAACCCAGGGCTAAAAAAATACCACGGCGAAACAGATCTAGGTGAAAAATAGACCTTTAAAATGATAACATGAGTGACTTGTTCCACCTAACAAAACCCGATGCTGTTAGAGGCGCAGTGTAAATCTGATAGCCCTGGGCTTAGGTTAACCCCGGTTTAACAATGTGTGTGTGAAAGGGGGAAAGTTAGCACAGTCCTAAGAGAATGCAGTGTGAAGACCCTAAATGTGTGCAAGCAAGAAGAGCTCATAAGTGACGTGTCGTCATTCCAAGACTGCAAGAAGTACCTAGTATGTGTGTTACTAAAACATTTCTTCAGCTGCAGTAGAATCAAAAGTTATCGTTATCAGAAATGTGCGATCCAGCCGCCGAGCTTTTACCTTGTTGACAAAGTAGAAGATGGCGTAAATGAGGACGTAGAACGCCGAGCCTCCTGAAACCAGGAAAGTTCTCCACCACCACCTGTAGTCCTGAGAGTGAGGAACACAGAGGAAACACAGCAAGGTTTGTGTTTGCACACATGAAGCAGGTAAGAGTCAGACACAAGCAGCAGACATGTTTACTGATGGATGATGTTGGCAACACACACTGTTGGTTCTACAACCACTTGTTGGATGTGCTTTTGACTTCATCATACTGCAAACGACACCATTAAATACTGAGGAGGAACTCATGCTAAGAGTTCTACTTTTATAAAAATTTATGTCGTAACCTTTGCTTTTGTTTTTTGTAAATAAATGATTTAGTCCTGCTTTATAATTTGTTGCATGCTTTTAATGAGGACTCATTTTGGCCTGCTGGCAGGTGTGTATCCTTCTTAAGCATTAACATGCGTTGTTTTTATTAGCACTTTAACCTATGGAAACCGCCGCTTTTTGCTCTATTTTCAAACTCTTTATTTGTAGATAGACATGTATTGTCTAGCTATATATTTTTCTGCTTGTATGTTGACATATTTTCAATACACAGTAAACAGAAAATATCAGTATATTAATTGCCGGGAGAGTGTGTGATAAAGGAACAATCTGCATGGGACACTCAGAGTTGAACGATGTCAAACTATGTACTATGTAAAAAAAAATCTTTTCACTATATTAACAACATATTACAAACCATCAACATGCCACAAAACAGGTAAAGAAAAATAAAATGAATAAATAAAATGTATGGGGTTTTTAAAACTTTGTTGTTCTTTTAAGTTCTATTTAGTATTCTATTCAGTAAACATGTTCACTGTTTTTGAAACAAAGATCCTTGAATATTTTGAGGGATGCAAGCAGGAAGTTGAATATTGCTGTGAGTCAGTAAGTTATTTGTGTTTTTTTGTTTGCATGCATCCCATTACATTTTGAAAAATCTACACCACAGAGTTGTGGTTTTTAGTTACTAACAAGTAATGTTTGCACTATAACCTTACAAACAGGAAACCATCACAAGGTGATCTGAAGTAGATTTATGCGAGTAAGATATTAATACTGGAAATGGGTTCGAGTAATGGGTCAATTGAGTACCTGTTGGACATGTATTTAAAACACAGTACTGCAGTCTTTGCACTGCACTTAAAAGAAAAAAATAAAGTGTACAGTACTTGTGTGTACTCACACTTAGCCTGAATGAACTTACCTCTGCACAGAGCTGGAAATAAACCATGACAATGCTGATCTGAGAGCAGGACACCACCAGGATGATGAAGACCAGAAACAGGAAGCCAAAGAGGTAATAGAACTGATTCTCCCAGATGGCCTGTGGATGGAGACACAGACACAGACACACACACAGACACACACACACACACACACACACACACACACACACACACACTCACACAGACAGACACACAGACACAGACACACACACACACACACACACACATTAATTCTGACACAACTATACATAAGAGGACGTAAGAGGCCACTGACTTTTTCAGGAAAGTTCTGTCTGTTTTACGTAAACACACTCAGTTGTACAGCACTGACAGGAGAAGGGATCTGGTCTTGAACTAACACATTTAAAGCAGAGCTGGAGCTCTGATCAGGCCTACATGAACCCTTACAGTTTCTGTCCAAACCCGACCTGAGCCTGACCCACAGCAGCAGTTTTGGGCCCGAGCCCAATCAAAAACCCAAATTTATGCTGCAAAAAAAGACCTATAGTATATTCCATTTTATTTATTCTAAAATAAAACTAAAAACACGTATTACAAGCTAAGGGCTGGCACGTGTCCTCGCAGTACTTCTCCTTCTCTTCCCTCTGTGAGTCTTTCATCTCGTGCATGACAGGTTCGGCACAGCAGGCAGCGCCCCTCAGTGCATTTAGTACATGTTGATGATCACTCTCCGCTGCATGTTATTCACGTCTCTCTAACTGCTGGAGAGGCAGAAGCAGAAACTGCCAACCAATTCTCCTTGCAGCCCCCCTTTCTCTGATTTACAGTCCCTCTCTCACCTGCTCTGTTGCTTTCCCGTCTCTCCACCTTTCTTTCTCTTTCCCTCTTGATTCAGTCCATTAAAACTCCTGCCAGAGTGCCATTTTAAGCATGGGGCGGTTCATAAAAAAACAAATAAAAATTAACTTTGATTTGACGAGAATCCGACCTGATTCACGCCCGAGTGAATAGTGAGAAAATACGGCCCGGCCCGAACCTGACGGGCCGCGCCAGGCTTAACCAAGTTCGGACAGAAATTCAAGGCTTTAAAGCTGAGCTGTTATACTCACGCTGAAAATGAAGAAGAGCTCAATGAACATGGCGCCAAATGGCAGGATCCCAGCCATCAGGATTCTAGTAGAAAGAAAATACTATGTTTTGATCACAGGAACACTTGGTGCTCTGCAGAACCTCAGCCATTCCAGTGACTGTACGTCAGAAACAGATCGTTAGATCGCTTCAACACTCACCCTACAAACTTGTTCATGTACCAACGCTGCTCTGGGACCTGCCGAGGGATCTGGTTGGTGCGTACTGGGTTATCATACGGCTGTTTGCGGAAGCCGAAGTAGTAGCCCAGGTAGACCAGGGGCATGGAGATACCGAACCACATACATAGCAGAGCCAGCATCGTGGTGAAGGGAACCTGTGTGGTGAGAAAAGAGAGCAAGGACAGAGGAGGAATGGTCATTAAGATGTGAAATTGAACTGAGAATCTTGATATTATAATCTTGATATATCATGCTTCTTATTTGTGTACAATTAGGTATTTTTTTCTGACAAACTCGAATGTACTCACACAGACCTATCTCACTTTAGTTATGTCATGTTATTCATACAATAACATTCATACAACCTGAGTCCAGTAAAAGTCTATGTGAGGGGTTTACATGACCGAATAACTCAACTTCCAATCGAATTATCTGGGCGTGTTTGTCCTATTTTGAGAAATTGGATTTCGTCTGATTTCAGTCAGGGCCGAAATCTCAAAAGTCCAGCTTGAGTGGGGCTAACACAATAATTCGACTTTTTATAAAAGTGAAGTGCAGTGTGTGTGAGTCCTGATACTCACTGCCCCAGAGGAGTGCTCTCCCCAGATGAAACAGTTGAGGATGAAGCAGATTCCAAAAACCACAGCAGGATACAAAGTTGCTGTCTGCAGGGGAGACAAAACAAACACAACCTAAGCCTCTCTGTTCACAGAAATACCAATTTACAAAAACACTTCTTCATGTATACAAAAGAGGTGAACGTAAACAGCCTCGTCCTGTCGTAGAAAAGACGGACAAGGAAAAAGAATTTCTCAGAAAAGAAGCCTTTCAAGAATGTATGATTGTAGGGAAATACAATACTATAAAAAGTTTCAACAAAAACTCATCTCTGATACAATATTCACAGGAAATAATCTGCTCAAAATTCATCATAGCTGATAATCTAACACCAACTTCCTGCAGTTAGGCATTTAGGTTATTTGTATAGTTTATCAGTTCTTCTCTGATGTTGTTGTTGTGAATTTAATAAAATATGAAATATCACCAAAATATGTCGTCCGTTTACTCTGATAGTAAAGAAGAATTTCGCTTTCAAAACCGACATCAGGTATGCAGCTTTAAAAAAAAAAAAAAAAGCAAGTGTGCTAACTCAGGAGTGAGAGTTTGAGAGTCAGTGTTTTTCACATTAAATATTCAGGTTATCATTGACTTACACAAAATGCTCCTTTCCTCCACCGATGGCCCTTCAGTGTACGGTACAGTCTGCCAGCAAAGTAGCCACCAAATACACTGAAGGAGAAACATCCACAGGAAGAAGCAGGGTCAGATCAGAAAGACACACTATTTGAAAACTGGTTACCTCTTTCTATTTGATTCTGTGGGTTTCTGTTGTTAAAGAGGATTAAGAAATGAATATGGCTCTCACCCCATGAACATGAAGAGGAAGCACGCAGTGGTCATTAGCGCTCCTCTGCTGGAGGGAGACAGCATGCCCAACATGGCAACAACTACGACAAACACACAAGAGCACGTGGTGGTAAGAACATTTCCATTAACCCTCACATCATGAGAACTTTTCTCTGACCAAACTGTATATGTTGCTTTAGCCATGTGAATAAATGATAGAAGTTTTTGGTTTACGGAGAGATGGACAGGGACCTGATTATAGAGAAAACAAACTCACAGATGACAATGAGGATCATGCAAAAGAGCTGGATCCCTGAGCCCAGCAGAGAGCTGAGGATCATGGGATACTGAGGCGGCCTGAAGACATCTCCGTGTACATTCTTCCATCCTGACTCCTCCATGGTGTCTTCCTGGATAGATGAGACACAAATGTGGTAAAGTACCTCAAATATACCGACATAATAAACATCAAGAGTCCAAAGTGAGTGAAATCAGTTCCTTGAAATCAAATCATTCTGATCTATACAATGTCTAAGACATATGCATTAATTCCCCAGTGACTTGCTCAGTCTCAGCAAACTGTCTTTTGTCAGGTGTGTATTTTCGTACTATGTCATCCTCTCGGTTGTAGTTAGCGATGTCCTTCCTCAAGGTCCTGATAATGATCATACTCAGAATACCTGAAAGAGAAAAGGCAGGGAATGTGAAGGACGCCAGTCAGCTAGAAATACAGACATTTCAACACTTCCACTACTGTCATTAAAGGAATACTTAACCTCTCAAGTGACCATTTCTATATCAATAACTAACCCCACCTGACACTGAATTCATAAACAAAACTTTGTTAACCATGGTGGCATGCAGGAAAAAACAAAGAAAACAAAAGATGAGAAAATTCTTGATGAATTGGAGTCATAAAGTTCTGGGTTAAACATTAGCAAAACTATTTAAAAAAACATCCGTGACAAACACTCATACAGCTCTTTCAACATAAACAAGTCTCATTTATCCAGCTGTATGCTCACTACTTCCCTAAAAACAGCCCTTTCTGACAGGGAACTCATAGTTTGAAGTTTTTCACTGCAACATGTCTTTCAGGTCATTATCGTATCACGTGTACAGTTATCTATCCTATCCTATTATTGTCATTCTAACCATCAGAATACTTATAGTTACAGCTATACTTTTGGACTGATGGAATTTCTCATGTTGTGTCACTTCATTATAATTTTTATTATTCTTATTTTTTTCCACGTCATTGTCATCTTTATGTCATTGTTGTTATGTATAGTTTTTTACCATACTGCTCTGCGTGCCTTACAAATTGCCCCACAGGGACAAATAAAGTGTTTTGAATTGAAAACTTATGTACAGTAATGCTACCTCAATGAACACTAAAGCTGCTCTTTTACTGCTGCCTCTATCAGTTAGCCTTTTTTTGTGTGACTTTGATGAATCTGAACTAAACCTTTAAAATCCAATGACACTATCATCCCTGCAGCAGAGTAGCATGAGTGAGATTGTTTTTGTGCTTAACCTCAGATTCCATCTACTCTGACAATATTATATCTGTTTACATCCATGGAGAAGCAACTAAACTGGCTGTACCCAGTCAACTAACTGTTATTACTCTGAAGGACTGTTACAGTGTCGCCAGCTTATGCTGTGCAAAGCGGTCAATATTTAAAAAGTAGTTTATCAATTTTATTTAATCTGAAATGAAATTATTTCTTGATACTTATCAAACGCCAGGAATGTCTTCTTCAACTATATGGGTATGTCTAAAACCATATCTACGGGGCAAAATCATTTCTTATTGTGTGAATAAAAAGAAAACAAATACAGCGCGCCTTAAAGAGCTTACTGATCAGATACTTGGACTAGATACATTATACAGCCATCAACCACCTGTCGACATAATGAAAAAAAAGTCTGTCCTTGCAGACCAAATTTGATATCCTATCAACACGACAGGCTGAATATCTCCTCTCCAAATCTCAACACGGATGCTACGAACATGGGGAAAAAACTGGACGAGTTCTCGCTCATCAGTTACGACAAAGAATTGCCAATCAGCCTATAATGATGAACAGGGTTTGAAGTGCACAGACAGCCTCAAGATTAACTCCTGTTTCAAAATTACTATCAATCATTATACACAACAGAACCTTCAACAACACCCTCCGCGATGGAAGATTTTTTAAGATCCCTACATGTTCCATCCATAGACCCAAGTATAGCTGATACATTGGAGAAGGACCTCTCGGCCCTGGAGACAGTATCTGCAATCAGATCTATGTCTCAAAGAGGCAAGTCCCCAGGGCCGGATGGCTATCCGACGGATTTTTTCAAAAAATTCTCAGACCAACTTGCCCCTTTACTACTGTCAGTTTTTGAAGAATCACTTTCACTTAAGACCTTACCTCTGACCATGTGCCAAGCAGTTATCTCTGTAATTCTCAAAAAAGAGTGCAATTCATTTCGGCCAATTTCTCTTCTTAACGCTGATGCAAAAATCCTTGCCAAGATTCTGGCATGCCGGCTGGAGGGTGTTTTTCCTTCCATAATATCACCCGACGAAACAGGTTTTATAAAGAATCGTTGCTCTTTTTTCAATGTCATACGCCTTTTTAACATCCTTTATAGCCCCTCTCCATCCGGGGGGGACCAGAGGTAGTCCTCTCACTTGATGCTTGATGCATTCGACCGGGTGGAGTGGCGCTATCGTTTCATCACACTGGAGAGGTTTGGATTTGGCCATAAGTTCATATCGTGGATCAGACTTTTATATACATCTCCAAAGGCCGCTGTTCGTACTAATAATAATCCATATCAAGTTGGAGAAGATTGGATACACAATCAGGGGGTCTACTAGAAAATGTTATAATACCTGGCAGCCTTTCTTAATGTTTGATATGGAGGCAGATAATATAGTACTGTAAACTTCTGTTTTTTTTTCCTTTATGTCTGGCTATGTGAATTTTGTATTTTGAACTTTGTATTTTAGATTTATATTTTTTATTTTTAACACTGTAAATCTGGTATTTGGGGAAAAGGAGGGTGGGCTGGGGTTGAAGGGGTTTTACTGTCCTGTTAACGTTTTGTTGGGCCTATGTTGAACTGTAAACTGTTAATTGTAAAACCTACACAAAAAGACCTTGATTAAACTAACTAATCAAGGCAGCAGTAGACCAGCAGGCTTGAAAAAGAGCATTTTTAAGTTTCATATTCAGTTTGGTCTATTTGGGAGGTAATGAGCATGCCACTGTATAAACAAGACTTGGGTTAGTTTTGCTTTTGTTAAATGTGGACCCCAGTGAATGCAATTCATCAAGAGTTTTCTCTGTTTTTGGATTATTCATTCACCATAGAGGCATGCAAGGAAAACAATGTTCCTTCACTTATTCAATGTAACACAGGGTGAGTAACTGATATTCAGTTTGTCATTTGGGAGGTAATTATTCCTTTAAACTATGCATTCCCTAAATATGACCGTATGTATGCAATATGAATTTAATGGATATACATTAAATCCACAAGTTTTATTTTTCTCTGAGTCCAGAAAAGTATGAAAAACACAAGACAAATACTATGAATTAAAATTTCAACAATTCAATGCAATTCAGGACATAACGCATAATAACTACATGTAAATTCTGCAATGGGCCTAACAACTTACAGGACTTTAACAATGCTGATATAAACATTTTTGACATATTTGTCTGAGTAGGATTAATCAAAAATTGGACATACCAGAAAGGAAGAAGACAACCACCACAGAGTTGACGATGGAGAACCAGTGAATTTGGACATCGCTCATGGTCAGGTATGTGTCCCATCGAGACGCCCACTTCACCTCGCTCTCCTGCACACAAGAAATAAGAGGCTCAATAGTACTTCCTCTACATCTATCTCTCTTTATTTAACCCTTGATCCTGGTAAACTGAAACAGCTGAGAATAAATTCAGAATTTTATTATCTGTTCTTGTTGTTTCGCAATTAATTTTACACTTGATAAAAGATAATTTTTCAAACTGCAATCTGTAAATATTTGGATGGCCACAGTTTTTATAATGTTTTGACTTTGTAGCACTCCACCACACTGGATTTTAAATATATATATATTGTTTAAAAATAAGCTCTACAGAGAATCTTAAAGAGCCAGCCCCGACATGATCACATTAATGAACTTAATTAATCAACATGTTTTGATTTCAAACTAATCCCTAGGTAAATACAAATTTGGGTAGTTTTACAAATCTATTCAGGGTTACAGACTGGTCTGGTTACAAGTAGGACTGGGTGATATGGCTTTAAAATATTATCTCTATATTATCTATATACTATAGCATTGGCAGACATTTAAACAGATATCATGGCGCCTTTAACCCTGACGATTCATTCACTGTGAGCGGACAACAAACTTACAACTCTCTAATTGATATATTACTAATATTTGCAAGTTGTACTGGTGCACTGTGGTTGCTAACTGTAACTTTAATAGTCAATAGTCAAAATCAGAGCTATGCAAATACAAATACACGCCTCATCTGCTCACACTACGGCCCCTACCACTTTGTAAGCTGGAATCAAACTAACAGCTCTTCAGTTCATATATTAATAGTATTTGCAAATCGCACTGGTGCTCCATAGTTGTGAAATCTGTCTAGTCACAGTCTGGAGCTCTGTAAAAGCCCTGCTTTGTGTGTGTGTCTGTAAGAGGCCGACAGCCATAGAAGACAGCAAGAGAACTGAGACGCCAGTGGCTAATAAAAAGAACGAAACAATTTATATTTGATGTTCGCGATAAAGTCATTTTATACATCTCACGGGGAACAAGCCGGGACACATTAAGTACATTCAATATAACACCCAGCCCTAGTTACAAGATGTTTGAAGTCACTGAGAATCCATGCAGCAGTCACTGACCTCCCAGTGGACAGAGTAGGTGAAGAGGACCTCGTTCTCTTTGGCAGGGTCAATCTCCTGAGGAGCAGAGCCACTGGCCTCGGGCAAGGTGCACGTCTTCTCTTTTTCCACTGCCTTCAGATCTGAGAATAAAAACATACAGAATTAATATTACAGGAAGTGAGGGATAACACATTGTAATTTACTGGCCACTATGAATGTAACACTTGTGTTTTCTGCTTCTATTAGAATAGTTTTTAATCGCTATAGGTTAGAAACTTAAGCTATTTAAAAAAGAGTGTGAAGACACCTACCATCTACTTTTACACTTTGGGGAACGACCTCAAATCGCACCACCCTGTAGTTGTGTTCATCCCCTTGCTCAAGCTTCTCTCTGTGGAAGTACAGGATGAAGGACAGGTGGTTGTGCAGATAAAACTGCAAGTGGGGAAAGAAGGAGCAAAACTGAAATTAGTATCCTTCAAAAAAGCAAGCAGACTTATCATTTAAGTCAACTATATATGTAAAATATATCAGGACAAATAGAGACGCTTTATAATATCTACCTTGTTGTTGTCAACAAAGCCCAGTCTGTAGCCATGTTCAAACTGGATATCTTTCACTATGTCCTTCTTCTGCTCCTCCTCCCCTCCTGCCTCTCTGTTGGGGTACTCTAACCTGGTGGCAACTGGCAGGTTATCTGCAATACTGAAAGAGACAGGAGAGTGTTCAGTTAGCTTGGGTTTGCATGTAGTATATTGAAAATAATTCGTGTGTGTGTGCCTGATTTTTTTGCAATGTGTGTGATATTAAGGCCTTAAGGGTTAATTAAGTCATGTATAAAGTCATGCAGGGTTTTTCTTATGGAAATAGGTCAACATTAGCATTGTGGGAGATTTCCCTGGGAACTACAATGAGGCTGCTCACAGGTGAACGTAATACTCCTCCTGGATTCGCTCAGCAACCAGCTTGCTTTCTTCTATGCTGAGCTTTTTCTTGTTGCATACCATCTCACATTTCTTATCCTTGTTCATCTCCACATTGTAGAGGGTATTCACAATACGATCCCCGCGTAATACCTCACCTACAAAAAATAGAAATAAGTAAAAATATATAGGAAACAACTTTTTTTACATGGAAAAATGTAGAACAACATTGCTTCTCTTGAATGAGAAGAAGTCAAATTAAAGGGATAGTTTGGATTTTTTGAAGTAGGAGTGTATGAGGTACTTGTATGAGGTAAGACAGAAGGTGTTCAGTTGAGAAAATGTGCCAAAGGAAAGGTCTGTCTGATGGTAGGGTAAAGTGGTGAAAATATTCTCAATATAGTGTATACTTTAAAGTTGAAAGCGATACCTTTTCCACTTCTCAATTTTACCCCCACATAGCATCTCCAAGTGGGACTATTGTTGACGCCACTGTCGTGAAGACTTGCAGGATCGCTTTCCTTCTCCTCAGAGTTTTGCAACTATCCATAGATGAGCAATCAAAACTGAAGAACATCACCTACGCACACAACATTGACCGAGTAGAAAAAATCCATTCACTAGGAAGGTAAAGTTACTTGTAACTGACTGATCTAACAGGAAGAATGCCAACTCAACATTGGTTTTGAAACCTCTCAGATCCCGAAGCTCCCTCCATCATATAAATACCCTTCCAAGAGTCATCCTCGTTTTACCCCACTTTCAGTCACTCTCTCTCTTTGCCTTTTTTTGGTGCTGCCGTTAATTGGCCTTTTTTCTTTTGCTATGCAGAATTTTTGCAGTTTCTTTACTTTTTCCTCCCTTTTTCATTTCCACTACTAATGTGAGGATGGAGACCTCAGGGAAACACCGGTTTGGGTTGGACAGCTATGGAGAGAAGGATTCCAGACAGAATCGGGTTTGAGAGGATATATTAATTTCCAAATACAGGAAATCACAACAAGAACAAATACAGGAAAACACAACACACAACAGTGTGTGTGTGGTTCTCAATCACTCACACGCACATACCAAAAAGGAAGAAGGAAAAAGGCCTTAATTGTCCATGCTGAACTTAACTGGAGCTCTCACTGCTGAACTGTTGCTGCCTGAAGCTGGCGCTGGTGATGTGCGTACATGCGCTTATTTGTTTGCTTTGTACAACTACTGTGGACAGTAATGACAACTGCAAAATCAATCTATCACTGCAAAATTACTCCTTTACTGTGGATAGCTAGGGCTCGAATGTGAAAAAACAAAATGCACAGTTCTCTTCCTGCTTTGTTACCAAATGTAGAGGTGGGCAATAAATCTAATATACTCAATGCATCGCAGCTTGTTCCACATGCGCTGTATAAAATGACTTTATCATGAACTTCGAATATAACTTGCCTGACTGTTTTTTTTGAGCCAAGGCATGAGACTTGCTTCAGCGTTTCATTCCCCCCCCCCCACCCCCCCCCCTCTCTCTCTCTCTCTCTCTCACACACACACACACACACACACACACACACAAACAAACACACACACTCTCTCTCTCACACTCACACTCACACACACACACACACACACACACACACACACACACACACACACACACACACACACAAAGCAGGGCTTTAGCAGAGCTCAAGATCGTGACCATTTAGTTACATTTTGTGACCATGGAGCACCACTATGACTTGCAAATACTATTAATATATAAACTGGAGAGCTGTATGTTTGTTTCCAGCTCACAGTAAATACATTATGTTTAACAGCACTGCAGTAACAGTAACAATGAATGGTAGTTACAGTAGTTTGACCAGGTGAGCTCTGTGTTTTTCTATCTGCAGAGCTCCCATTGAAACTATTTGGTTAATTTTGTGATCACAGAGCACCAATGCGACTTGAAAATCTTTCAATATATGAACTGGAGAGCTGTTCTCCAGAATCTTCATACTGCGGTTACAGTTTCACTTTCTGCTAACGGAAGGAAGTGACAGGAAGCTTTAAGTCCACAGCAACATCAACACTTCCGTCCCGAGAAAAGCTCAGTCCTTCAAAATAAAAGCACCATGGGTTCCACTTTGATTTATTTAATTGCAAAAACACTTTATTTAACTTTACTATAACAGTACTATATTTAACTTTATACTTTACTTTATTTAACATTATTTTATAAACTTTATTATGACAGTTTGTTCATTTTTTTTTACAGGAGTAGCTCTTTTATTTGTAAATGTAGATCATCATCTATCAACATCAATAGTTTTCTGTCTTTAGTTCCTTGCAGTAGTTTAGAGAAGATTTTAAAATATTGAGATATATATCGTGGATATAGCCTAAAAATATTATATCAAAGCCATATCGCCCAGCCCTAGCACAATAGTTAACGCACTTCCCTTTGTGCTATGAATCAATCCTTCATTTTTCTCAGGAGATTGTACCTGGAAGCAGATTTGCATAATGAAAGCTAGACTAATAGAAAACCAATTTTAGCACAGTTTTTTTCTTTCTAATATTCTATAGCCATTTCATTGTGCAGTCAACATTAAATTCTGAATTAAATGGTTAACATAAAAGTTATCTCTAGAGGCTGTAACTAATATTGTTTTTTTTTTTAGATGGCTAAAACATGATTTACTGCTGCCCCTGGGAAGAGTAGCACATTGTTTTGCTCCCTTGGTGGGACTCCAGCCTGCTTCTCCAAACTGGGAGCCTGCCAACCGCCATCTACTGTATGTAATACACTGACTATGGATGAGTACCTCATATAACCCCACTTCAACAGATCCGAACCATCCCTTTAAATGAGACAATTGGGGAAAACTTCCCAGACCACACTCTGCACATGTCAGCATCAGTGCACTTACCCAGGTTCTCTCCCTTGTAGACAACAGCGTCCGGCTTGCAGAAAGGCAGGGAGTAGTATTCATAAGGAAGCTGCGTGCGGGAACTGGTCAACTTCACTGCCTGAAAAACAAATGATATGAGTGATATGCAAAACTACACACACAGCAACTTGGTCCGAATGACAATGGGAACTGTGCTTTGGGTGTGGGCTTTCTAATTATGATCAGTGGGACCAATGTTTGTTAAAAAAAAAAAAGAAAGAAGTTTAACATCTCAGGGTCTGAATAATAACTGGAAAAGAATCAGTCACGTCAGTAGAATCCCATATATTATGAAATCTAATTTATAACTCCAGCATGTACAGTATGTGGAACCTCAGTAATGACCTAGCAACAAATTTTCTAGTCCCTGTTGAATCTGTCAATCGACTTGTACTTACACTTTATAGAGATCGTGGGATTTTTAAAACTGAATTAATACCCCATACATACACACAAAAATGCTTAGCTTGCTAACTCTTGTTACAGCTAATAAGAATCTAAAAAGATATCTGTTAAAAAAATACATACATATACAGATTTAGCTACTACATCTGCGAATTTCACCTGTACTTTTTAGTTAGTAGCTCTGTGTCACCTGCACAGCAGTTGACGCCAAGTATTTCCAACATGGTTAACTCCAAAACCAAAAATTCATTAAAAAAAAACAACAACAAAAACACATGTAAATATTTCCAAACTACACAACATGTTATTATCTGACGAAATGTTCTGCTTTAACTGATATTTGATGGTGTTTAGCCTTCCAAAAACAACTTCAAAACAACGCACTGTGGTCACATGCATTTAGCATGCAAAACTGGGACAAAGTCGCAGGCCAGACTCGATATTTATTGAAAAATTTACAACAATTGAGCATGTTTTCCCTTCTCTCCAGATATATAATGATAAACTTTTTCATATGGAAAGAAACTTTCATTCTGCTTAACCACTGAATCTAGAACAAGCAAAGCTTATTAATATTATAAACACATGAGAAATCAAATTACAAATAAAAGACACATCAGTGGCATTCATTTCTTATTCTTATTTAAATAAATAAAATAAAATAAAACAAAAAAATGTGTATGCCTCTTTCTCTATCTGTAGCCTTTTGAGCTCATTTCCAGCGGAATTTTTTTTTCACAGGCCAACAACAAAACAACCAAAAAAATATATATATAATTTTGTTCTTTATATTCATGAACAGATACTCTGCCTCCCACCTGTCTGGAAAGCTCCTGTTTTCAAAGTCCACCTTTTGTTTGGCCATTTTTTGGCAGGGATAGCTTAAATTTCCCCGAGGTGACTGACAGCACGAGATTGCTAATGAATGTCAACAGAGGAGGAGGGGACGCTTGCAGGTCTTGATTAACGCGCCAACGCACTTGCAGGGCATTCTGGGATTTGTACTATAAGTGGTGCATGCGCTATATACCGGCGGGCCAGCTCTAATAGACATTTGACATTATCTCGTGGGCCAAATAAAATTACACTGTGGGCCGGATTTGGCCTGCGGGCCTTGAGTTTGACATCTCTGATTTAGCCTATGTAACTATTATAGCGACGCCCACTTTCCCATTGTGCCCAAATTTGGATGGAGTAGTTTGTAGTTTGCAGTGAAGTAAGAGTTTTTGTGTTCTCAAATGCAAATGTCACTTTTTGTCAGTGTTTATAATGTGTTCAGAACATGGCGGTTTATGCTGGTTACTGACATCTTGTACTAGTTTATACTTTACACCATCAGTGAGTTGATTTTTCTCAGCTGAATTTCTTCAGCAGCAGTTACAAGCACTTACATATTAATAACTTACATTCATTGATTCTGCCCTGAAAAGCTCCATGCCCCCTACTTGATATATAGTATCACAATTGTGGAGGTTAAAGTGCAATAGCTGAGAGGCGTGTCTGAGCTGTGTGTCAGCTGCAGTGCATCTAGAGAAACAGAGTGGAATAAGCTCTTGCAGTAATTTTATTTTGGAGAGACTTTATATTAGACTGTAAAACACAGATTACCAGTTAGGACTGGGCTGTTTTTTGTTGGGGAATAATGCTCTGCAGAATATGACAAGTTTTAAAATGTTATTTTCAGTAAATTCATTGTTATTTTAACTGAGTAATAAAAAAATAATAATAGTTAGATGAATAAAAAAAAATAATTGATAGATTAATCAAAAAAATAATTGTTAAAAAAATAAAAATTAGGTGCTGCCCTAGTTGAAATTACTTATTTTATAATAATGTTTCTTAATTCTAAAGATTTTATGATTTTATTTTGTCTGCAATGCTCACTTTATCGATATATGAATATAATATAATTAATTATTTGTTGACCCAGCGTGTTATAATAATCAACCCTATTTAATAGTTGCTAAGACCTGAGTACTACATCTGGTTCTTTTCATGTATTCACTTGGCTGGAATGACAATTTAGTTATCCTTTTAGTCTTACCTTAAGATCTACTGTGTCACCCTCATGGAAGTCACGGGGAGCGACTCCGGGAACATAAAAAGGCCGGACAACAGGCAAAGAGGACAAAAGCAGCAAGGCCCACCACGTCTCCTGCAACACACACAACAGCAAATATTTCACCACACAGACACAAACACTATATTATGAGATCTGACAGATAAAATACGTTGAGTGTATGCAAGAAAAACAACGATAAAAAAGTAAACATGAACTAACTCCATCATGACATATAAAGTAAAAAACACTGAAGCTAATTACAAATATTTAAATTTCTAACAGATGTGCAGACCATGGCCATGACACACCAAGCCAACGGTCAGCCGTAGGCTCAAGTTCGGCCGATGGTGCGTGCCCTCAGCCCTCGCCGCCAGGGTGTGCAGGGTGTGAGCGTGTTGAATCGGTTGTGGAGTCTGTGGAGCCCTTCGCCAAATGAAATCACTCTGATTGGCTGTTCAGCTCAGTGCACATGAAACAGAAGTGTAAACCGTAAACAAAGGGCTAAAGTTAAGAAGGAGGGAGGTCCAAACAAACTGGTTATATGGAGGTAAGATGCTTTTCTTTAACAATTGAGCTCTTAACAGAAATGTTTCTTGAAAGTTTGTGTTATTATTCACTGGTGCACAGTATATATGCTTCTTTATTCCAATATTGCGTGGAGTTGTTAATGTGTTATCTGGCAAACTAGCGTTAGCTGGCTAGCTGTCAGCCGTTCAGTTTTTCCATTTTGAATGACTATTACGGATGACCGCTGTCTGCTGCTATTGAGGGCAATCTCCTCTTACGCAGGCGCAGAACATATGTGCTGGTTTGCTGTGTTGGTGTGTTTCTGTGGAAATTTTTGGCTGAGAAACAGCGAAGCGGGGTGGCGCAGCAGGGCGCTTTCGAAGCCACTAGTTCTCGGATGTCGGCTTGGTGTGAGAAAGAGTGTTGCTGTGCACTGATAGCTGAGCTGCTTCAAATCTCTTTCAAGAAATGCTTTCAGGTAGAACAACCCTGGAACTACATCCTGACAATTCCCTCTCATGATGTAACCATATGCACACACACAGGCGTCAAAGCTCATTTATAACAGGTTCACACCTCAAAGCGTAAATAAATATTTTGAAGTCACTTTATCCACCAGAGCACAGTACGGTAGTTTTCTATTTATGGAAAACCATGGCACAGCTGTAAATCTAACTGTGACGGACCATCATAAGAAGAGATCTGTTAAGAAATCTGTAAAGATTCTTAGTCATACAAGACATAAAGGCCTGTGGACAGTGCAGAAGCTACAGGATTCCAAAGCTGAGATGATACTGAGACACTGTGCATACAATTGTTGCCCAGGTGATTCAGCAGCTTCATGGCACCGAACCAAAAATATTCACCTAAGCCAGTGTTTCTCAAAGGGTGCATAGGAAACAGAATTCTTGTCATGACTTCCTCTGAACTGGCTGTATAGAGCACTAGAACAGACACAAGAGACAAAACTTGGCTTTTGAGAAGACATCGGTCGGAAACAAAAAACCATAGCAACAGAAAAATCAGCAGATGTCTACCTTTTAAAAAACTGTTGATAGCCTTATTATTGTAAAAATAACCTAGTTATTATTATTACTATCGCTGTAATTTTGCCTAAATCATTTGTTTGAATAATAATTTAACTGTTTTGTGGCTATCTATGTTCATTAACAGGCTGTTTGTGTCATTTTATGTCATGGACCGACTTACAACAATAACTCAATGTAGCCTATAAATTCCATTTTTATATTGCACTTTGTAAAGGCAAAATCAGGCTATGGCCTAACTATAATTTTTATTATAGCTGTAATTTTTCCCAAAATATTGCTGTTTGAAGAATAAAGAATACTGTGTTATGACTTAAATTGTTCATTTTATGTTTATTTACAAGCTGTATGCCTTCTTGGCCCCGGTTTTTAGAGGAGGGGGGATAAACCGCCAAGGCATGATATGTTGTTTTTTCCCGTCAGTGAGAAAGAAATCCATACTGTCACAGCCATACTTAGAATATCATTGTTTAGCCGGAGTGGGTGAGTCAGCTTTGACCCAAATCGCTTTGTATTTTACTTCCGATTTACTCATCTCATTCAAACATGCCAATGATAACAAGCTACCATGCAAGGCCCTGGCCTAACAAGAGCAGGCAACTTGTGGTTCTGAGTTTCACTGAGTAATGTGGAATGCGAGAGCCGGGTATTGAAATCAGTGAACTTTTTGCTGAGCCACAGCCGGCCCAATTTGTGGCAGAACTCAAGCAAGTTAACAGAGCTTAAACAGCAATAATCAATGATGAAGAAAAAAACTGCATTGTCCTGATATGCAAAGCTGATACAGACCTGCCTATACGTAGAGTTAAGAGGGGATACGAGATTCCCACACATTTCATGGACAAAGTTCCAAAACTTTTCCATGACTATGGAAAAACTATTTTTTTATTTCTAGTAGTTATCATTTACTTTTAGTAGTTGCACATTTTAGTATATGCACCTATTAGCTGCAGCAAGCAAGCAAACGTTTAACTATAAAGCATAGACTGAGCATAGACTGAGATGTCATAAATGCATAAACATGGTGGGCAAAAGTCAGTGTTTGGTCAATGTTAAGAAACTTTTTTTATCAATTCACATGTGAAATACCAATTTTTGATCACATGTAAAGTGTAATGTGGTATTAATGTTAACTGCTGCCCATGCAGAGTGACCTAGACCTCAGACCTAGACTACAAAAAATAAAATATATAAATATACAAATAAACTGGAAACAGCAATCAACCTCTTGATTTAATGCTCTTAGCATTAAAATTCACTCACTTCTTTGTAGCTTCCATGCTGTTCCTACTTTACAACCTCAAAGCTCATGAACACAACAAAGTCACGACTTCCCAACTCAGAAACTACAACCTTCCAACACCATATAAATGCAGCGTATGTGTAAATGAATTGTGGTAAACTTCCCTCCCTCTAACCAGTGCCTACATGCCAACCAGCCACCACTGGTTTACAGATACGAGCTCGCAATCTGGTAGTTGTAGTTTTCTACCTCTTGAGCAAAAGCGTCCTTTCTCTGGTCACGTACAGCCAATTTCAAAAATATTTGCATCTTTCTACTGCCTGGTTTTAATGGCCATCACTCCAGCAGTGAAATACTTCTATAAGGCTGTAGTTACTGCGAAGGGTGTTTTGACTTAAATTCTAAATGGAGAGCGGAGGCGAGTACTTTTTGAATTTACCATAAATATTTTGTTTATTTTGACACATGGTTTCATTTTTCAGATTCATGTGCACTCTAATATCACCCAGCAACTTTGTTCATGTCTGGCTGGGTGAAAATTTTAATTTAAAAAAACCCAATTGAATAAAAATAGCTCCCTGAGGTTTTACAAAGTAAAAGCTCCTCTCGTGCTGATACATTCTTTGCATGTATTGCAAACTGCCTTTCCTGGTGTTGGTTGAGGGTAATGCACACACTTTTTCATTGATTAATTTGATCAGCTATCATAAAATAAAAGGCCTGTACAGATAATCGGAAACATGCCAAATATTGGCCCCAATAACACGCCAGGCTGATAATCTGTCGACCCCTAATTTGCATTTTGTATAATACTGACAAAATCAAACTTGAATTTATGGCACTAATTCACTATATTTTGACACAACAGACTTTTATTTTTCACTGCCAGATAGTCTATTTATGATTGTATGACTCAATAGCGGAAAACAACAAATAACGTCAATGAACAAGTCCACAAGGAGCACATGTATTTTATGGGTATTGTGAGTTATGATATGGCAGTGAAAGGAGTTAGCAACCGTAGCTTCTTCTTATAAACCAACATTATGTCATCAGATCATACCAGCATAATGACATGAGAAAGACAGCTGACGCTGTTTTTGTCTTTTATAGCTGCTGTGCTGCTGTCATTTTGACATTTTTCAGCACTACTGTAACTACACCGACAACAAAACCGACGCTGCTTGGCAGAGCTGCTAACAGCTAACGATAAGCCAAAGTTCGGCTATCTCATGTCTCTTGGCCGTAAAGCAAATGACAGTCAAACAGCCGAGTATATGTCCATTTCTCCTCCGTCAGCACAGTTGGATAAAGCAGGCAAATGATACAAACGAGTGTTCTGAGCCGCAACTCACTGACAGTCAAGCTAGGTAATGATAGCTAGCTAACTCCAGCAAGCAGTTAGCAAAATGTCCAACATTCAAACAGCGGCCAACTCCAACAAATCCGCACCCTGTAAACGTAAAAATATCTTTTATCGCCCGAGGTGTAAATAAACTCTACCACAAACACACCACTATGTCTGAGTTTATTTGGGAAGACAGTGAAAGCGACTGTGTAGTTTGAAGAAAAAGAGTTCGCTTTTCCACTCACCATAGCCGCGGCCGCCATTTTGAATACGTGTCATTGGTGACGTTGCGGAAGTACTGAGGGTTTTCGATTAATTAGTTTCTTTTTTATTCGGCACACCCACAAATGTTGTATTTTTAAAAAGCTGTTCGCGGTTTTTTCAATTATGTGAAATACTTTTTTAAAAAATAAGTGATATAATATGATCTCATATAGGCTAATTAGGATTTGTTTTCACCATTAGTAATACAATCCATACCTAGAAACAAACACATTAATTATAAATGTTTTATAATAATAAAAACAGTGTATGTGTATTAAAAAAATAGAATTATGGCTTGTAGCCTATAGGTTTTAGATTTCACAGGATTTTAGTTTTTTTTTAGTTTTTTAAAATTTTGGTCTTTTTTTGGTATGTCGTAAAATGCGAACTGGATAAAATACTCTCAGTGTCTGCTGCTACAGAATGTAACCCATTGACCATGTTGCTCGGAATAACAGATGTCACTATCACTGGAAAACATGAAAGGCAACTCTATAGGATGCTTACATTTTGTGCGAGGAAATATATTCTTTTGAACTGGATTACGGACAAAGTACCATCTAAAACCCAGTGGCATCGGACAGTACTTGAATATGTGTCCTTGGATTATTTAACCAGCAAGTTACACAGCAAAGATCATGTGTTTCACAAAATGTAGGCCCCTTTTATGTCATACATTGGCCTGGACATTTCTGCTATCTTTCATAGAGGCGTAATGTGAACTCATTTATATGACAACATTACAGTCTTATATTGACTGACTCTTAAGTTTTGCCACCTGTTTTTGATCTGAGCCGGAATGTTCTGTTTTCTAGTTTTGTTTCCTTTCTTTTCTATAAACAAAAAACCCGATAAACATATATTGGAAAAAAAAAAAAATATTGGTCTTTTTTTTAAATTCAAATTTTCATTGAACTTTATGACAAACATCTCGACCCTGTAAATTTCATATTCACAGATCTAAATTTACAAAATCACCCCCCTTTTTTAAATGTTTAATTGATTTTTTTTTTAACTTCAATGAAGTCTCTCCAACATGTAAATAATAAGAAAAGTATATCGACCTTCCATTATTTGTGTTTATTTTTTCTTTATTGTCCATAATAATTCAGTCACTTCTGTTTTAACTAACTGTACTTTCTACAATATCTGACTCTGTAGCATTCATCTTTTCAATGTCGTTGAATTTTTTTTTTTAGAAAAAAAGTAAAATAAAAACACAACAGTTGATTAAGAATGAGAATTAAAAGAAAAACTAATTATGGCATAAAAAAATGAACAAATGAGCAAATGAACTGATTATGCATTTAAATATATATATATATATATATATATATATATATATATATATATATATATAAATTTTATCTTTATCTTTTCTTTTTAAAAAGTTTATTTGCACATACACATACACACACACACACACACACACACACACACGTATATATATATATATATATATATATATAATATATATATATATATATATATATAACAGGCCCAGAATGTAGTATTACAGTATTTTCATCTTTATTCATCTTTATTTTCTTTGAAGATTTCCAACAAGTAGGATTTGTCTCCACCTTCATTAATACATGTAATGCCTACAAACAAACACATTATTTATTGGTGTAAGAAAGTGAGTTAAAAAAAAGAGAGAGAGTGCTGCTATAAAAATGCACATTTGGGTAGATAATTGTTTCTATAACAATTTATTTGGAAATGTCCATCACAGTTGCACTGAACCAAGCACCTAACAAAATATGCAAAGAGTTTCGTTAAGAAAAACACAAAAATATTAGTAACCCCATGAATACATGTACAGTGCTGGGCATTCATTGATTATTGTCACATATCACCTCTCTATAGAAATGGCCCACAGAGAACTTCCCTCAGATAGGCTGCTGTTTCTCACAGTCTTAATGCATACCAAACCCTGAAATGATAAGAAATCTTTAATATTTGAAAATAAAAATGAAATATTAAGATTTCGGTCCACCCAAAAAAAAAAAAAAAAAAAAAAAGAAAAAAAGAAGAATATAGAAAAGGCAAAGATCATTTCAAGATACACAAATATTCAAGAGCATTACCATTTGAACAAATAAATTATTTTTTTCACAGAGAAAAAGCAGAAGCCAAAAAGATGTGAAATTCCGTATGCACTGCTTTTTCATAGTTCCCAAAAACAGAGCAAAAGTTCGGTGGGCCAAAAGCATCAGCAAGCATGACCAGTTAATACAGCTTTATGATAAAGACTCTATGCCTAAATAATTGCATTTATTTGTGTACACCTGTTGTATATATATACAGAGGAAATGTAATATATTAGAAATGTTTTGACTGAGAGAAAAAAAATATGGAAAAAGGCACAATGAAGGAGTAATGCTAAAACATGCCACAGCATACTGGAAAAATATCGATGGAATATAAATAGAAGATTTAAGCATTTATCAGTCATACAGTACGTGTTGCACTTTGTAAAGTCCACAACTCTCCTTTCACAATGTCAAACACTGCACATTTCACAGGAGGACAGTGGATTATGACAGCTTTGCATTGACACAGTAGACTTTTGTCAGAGCTGAACACAGCACATATTTCACTCTTAACATCAGTGTTGTGGTTTCTTTGATGCACAATATGTGCTGGAGCGGACCCACTAAATATTTTTTTCCAGGTGACAGCTTTCAGGTGTTTTTTTTGGGAACATTCGTTGTACTTATGTAAAATAATATTGTATGTGTGAGACTCATGCTTTTACTATACAGTATGATCTACCACATGCTGCATAGGGTCAGTGGTGAGGTAAAGTGGGACATCAGGTAAAGTGAGAAAGATAAGCATTTTAAGGATTTGATATGTAATCTTGATTTGTTGCTACAACACTTTTTTGCCAGGAAACAATGGTTTGGAGTGGTCTGACATCATCAGAGTGGGTGTGGCCTGTCCTTTTCATCGGTAAGGCTATTATTGGAATTGAAATTAGTCAACATATTGTACTACTGGATCATAATAAAGTGGTTAAAACACCAAAAAAAGTGCAAAATAATGTTTGTTTGTTTTTCTAATAAAATGTTTCACTGTCCCACATTACCTGAACATGTTAGGTAATAGCTTTGTTCAGGTAGACATTTCTAAATGAATAGCTCCTCCTCAACTGAAATATATTGCTGTTCCCTGTTTTAAAATAGTTTTGTATTTACTAAGTTATTAAGACGCCTGTTTGTTTTTATGTAAAAATAACTGTCCCACTTTACCAAACAAGCTGTCCCATGATACCTGAGTGAGAGAGGGGTCATAGTATGTTTGATGGTGTATAGCTTCTAGAAACTCGTGTATTCACATTTCATTCCAAGATAAAAATGTCAGCAAGTCCTAAAATGACTTATTGACTGATTTAGGCTGGGGTTTATACCAAAAAGTGTCCCATGTTACCTGAATTCACTTTATGTAATGTAAAAAACCTTCAAAGCTGTTGGAGTACTAGGGACTGTACAAACATTACATGAGTGATGAGGGCAGAAAAATGAGTTGGCTATTTATCTTTCTTTTAGTTTGGGGAAAAAGTAGTGTGATTTTTTTACAGCGCAGTAAAGGGCATATTTTTTTCCCCATATTTGATTGATCTCAGCCTGCCTTTGCATATGTGTTAGAAGTATCCAGTCTTGCTGTCCTTGCTTGTGCACCAGCAGGGTTTGTCCAAGCACACTTGCTAAGTTCACTGAATATGAGAAGAGTTTTGCATGGGTCCAGTTTTGCAACCCTCCCTTCACCTGCAAACGTCATTAATGAAACTGACCGGTTACCAACAATTATCGCTAAATAAGGATATGTTCAAAAATGCCAGGTCACATGTTTATGTAATGCTGGTGTATATTCATTTGCAGGTTTATCCTACAATATAGTGGATACACAGAACATTTGAAATCTGCAGTAAAGCAAAATTAGTGCAATAAAAGTAAAAATATGTCTGCACATTTCATATACTGAACTACTGAAGATATGCATGGATGCCTCCAATCACCTCTCTGTCACCCCCGTATATATATATATATGTATATATATAGTATAGTATAGTATAGTATATATATATATATATATATATATATATATATATATATATATATATATATATATATATACTTTTTGATCTATAACTTTTTAAAATTTTAAATATATAATTATAATAATTAAAAATATATTTTTTTTCTTTTCTTTTCTTTTAATTACTATTTTCTACTAATCCTCCCCCCTTTGTAAAAACAAATTTTCAGTTCATTTTCTTGTCACCTGTTGCTTTTTCCCCCCATATTTTTTATTTAAGAAATCAAACCAATTTGCACAGGTTTCAAAGGGTCATACAGCTTGTGTAATGTGTTTGAGTGCAGCACAAATTAACTGATATCTCTCCAGGTTTCAAAGGGTTAAAGGAGTTTGGTGGGATCACATTGCACTGGTGTTTTATCCTGTGTAATTCCAAGTGAAAAATAAATTATTAGTCACTGTATATTTCAATTTATTTACAAGACTGCTGGTGTGCATCCAGATGATTTATGGCTTTTTTGTGAAACTATACAGCAGAGGCAGCTATGATCATGTTATCCTGTAACCAAGCCTTCAGAACATCAGCAGACATCATGCGTGCTGCAGTGCCCCTGACTGAAGTTTGAGGTAGGATTGTGTTGTCCTAATTTTGTCCTAATTATTTTAATATTTTTAGTAAAAAAGAATCATTACTGATTATATTATTTTTATATTTTGCATTACTAAATGTTTCCTTTGTGATTATAGTACATTAAATTGTTTTCATTCAAAGGCCCAGTAAAAATATGAAAAATTAGGAACAGTGCCCCCTAGCTTCTTAAAAATATATAGAAAATAAAGTTTCAGCCCTCCTTCCACAGTAATTTTTGTACAGTCCCTTGCTATGATACATGAGTGTGACTGAGAAAGAGAGAGCGGTAAAGATGGATCATGTGTATTTGCTCTGACCTGCACTGCTGGGTGTAGAAACTGGACTTGCTGTGAAGTATTTATGGAACAGTACTACAAGAGAAAACGTGTGTAAGTCTCATGGCTGTTGCTGATACTGGCTCTCTGTGGCTGTGTAGAAATCCTCCAGGACGCTCTGCAGGTAGTCAAAGGTGGGACGGTCCTCAGGCTTGTTCTTCCAGCACTCCAGCATGATTTCATAGAGTTCGGTGGGACAACTTTCCAGACGCTGCATTCGGTAGCCCTTCTCCAGGGAGCGGATCACTTCTGGGTTGGTCATGCCTGAAAAAAAGAGTGACAATGGGTTAAGAGATGCGGCAGAGATACAGGCTCATGGGCTGACATTCAATGACTTCAGCTTTATGGCTCATTCAGCCTCATGCAGCAACATTTCTTTTTAAATTCTCTTAGATTTTCTTAATTTTTTGATAAGATAAAATATAAAAGAAGTCAACTCCAGATGTACCAAACATTAACCACTCAAATCTGCTCTGACTAGGTGTGCTCAGTGCTGAATCCCACTTCATCATAAGTCACCTATTAGCAGGTAACACCTGTTAGCAGGTGACTCTGGCACATGGCCAAGACTAGAGACATGACACCGAAAAAATGTAAAAAGAGGAATCTTCTTCCGAGTATCATTTATGTAGACCTATTGTTTAATACACTTAAACAAAGTGAATGTGATTTTACGGGAATGTACTGAAGTTTTTAAAGTAAAAGTATGTATGCAAAAGGGTTTAAATAAATTCAATACATCAAAATAATTAAAAGAAAAACAGCAAGTCCTCTCTCTCTCTCTCTCTCTCTCTCTCTCTCTCTCTCTCTCTCTCTCACACACACACACACACACACACACACACACACACACAAACACGTATATGTATGCACATATATAAGTGTGTGTGTGTGTGTGTGTGTGCGTGTATGAGGACTCACTGCTTTTAAGAAAAATTACAATAAAGTTAGTGGGAACTGATACCAATTACACAATTCTCATTGGACTGATAAGGTGCCATCTTGGGGTCCAGTATCCAGATCTAATAATATATCCATGGTAGAAATAGATAACTGTATGTGTGCTGCTCTTCTGAGATATAGAGCTCAAAAATGAAATCAAAGATCAATTTACCTGGGTATGGTGTGCGTCCATAGCTGATGATCTCAGTCAGCAAGATGCCAAAGGACCAGACGTCAGATTTGATGGTGAAAGAGCCGTAGTTGATGGCCTCAGGGGCTGTCCATTTGATGGGGAATTTGGCTCCTGTTACAAAAGGGGAAATTGCAAACCGGTCAGCTTGATGCAATGTAAATTAACTGGTTCCTAATGACACTGCTGGGAAGTTTAAAGCTGGTCACACATCCTGCCAGACTCTAACGTCCTCTGCACATTCAGTCAGCCATACTCTCATCTTTAGTCCCTTCTATTTATGTCCCTCGTGTTGTAATCCGACATCTCGCTGACATAAAGTAATTTTCCCAGAACTGATGAAACTGTGACTGCTCCCATTTAACCACTTCTGGGGAATCAGTTCCCTAACTTTTTGAATCACTTTTGCTGACGACACAAAGACAGTACGTGACAGTGGGTATTGCGTTATACCTTCTCTGGCTGTGTACTCGTTGTCTTCGATGATGCGAGCGAGACCGAAGTCAGCAATTTTGCACACTAAGGCCTTGTTGACCAGGATGTTGGCAGCTCTCAGATCTCTGTGGATGTAGTTCCTCTGCTCAATGTAGGCCATGCCCTCTGCGATCTGCAGACAAACAAATCAGTGTTAAAAAAGCAAAACGTAGTTCCCAATAGCAACTGTCACACAAACACATTGAGCCAAATAGCGTGAAACAGGATATTTCTGTGCTGGCAGTGTTTTTTTTTGGTTTTTTTTGGTACTATGTCTTTATCATTTTTTGAAAACACAGTTAGTATTGTAATTTAAAACATTATACTGCAGGTTTTACCATTACAACCTCACATAAATAGAAGCACAGACTCACACAAAACCCCCCCCCCCCCCCCCCCCCCACCACCCCGACAAACACATTAACAGATGTTCTTTCTTTCTTTTAATGTTTCTCTTGTAGTATGACCAAGGTCAGTATAGATCCTGAGGCTACATCTTGTATAAAACTTAAATAATTTAATGGTACTTCTAAAACAATGGAAAGACAAAATAATTCATCTTTTTCTGGGGTTTATCACTATAAATCTTAATATATCTTATCCCAAGTCTTCCTCCTGTAGACGCTCTCTGAAATCTGCACTCTTCATAATGTTTTTGAATGGTTTCCGAAGCTCCTCATGAACATGCAACTTATTTTTCAGAGTGTATGATAATGTGATTTGAAGGAAATTGGGCTATTCTGTCATGTAAACATCTCAGTCAGACTGGACTCAGCATTCTGCCCGTGCTCCTAGTTGCTGCACCAGCCTCTAGGTGTTGACAGATAGGGACTGTTCATTAAATGAGAGGGGGAAAGGGTTGCTGCAAAATGGGTCAGGCATTTTTAAAAATGTAAGCACTGAGGGGGGTTTTGTGCTTTCAATTTTGGTTTTGGTGAGGGAAATACAACTTAAAAAGATAGTTTTTTCTATTTATTTCAAATAAAAGTCACGTCCCAGCCACCCCCCTCCTCTGATAAATAAAATACAGTCCCACAACACTAGCACAGAAGCTAAGCGATGTACTGCTATGGATGGGACCACAGCTAAACATATTATATACACCTTAAAATAAAAATATTACCAGTATAGTTTAGACTATATTTGAATATTTGCTCCTCTTTACCTTCCATAACAGCTGATGGAGGCAACGGTAGAGCAGCAAATTTATATTAATTTCACGTTTATACATTTTATATTTAAAAATACATAAAAAATATACATTTCAGCACTATTTTTGGTCATCTTCTTGTTTGTTTATGGCTTTAATTTGAAAAAAAATCATTATTATTATTATTTTCTTTAAAAAATATTTTTTTGCTTATTTTCAGGTAATTTTCTTGAAAATTTTAAATAATTTTTTGCTCATTCTTGGGCCATGTCTTTGAACGAAATCAAACCAATTTGCTCAGGTTTCGAGGGGTTAAACTCTTTCTGTTCAAAGATCTAAAGGTTTATCAGGACTATCACAGTTTACAGGTTCAAAATATACAACAACAAAGTGTACACATGGGTGTGTACTTTCTGAGAGGTGGTGCAGGTCGGACTGGAACTACAGCTCTGATAGCGCGGGCTCTCTGTCTTTGCAGCTGGATCATATTGACTGGGTGGAGTTTACCATTGACACCGGGTTTCCTTATTTAGCCATCCACCTATTTTTCTGCATTACTGCACTCTGGATAAAGTGTCGTCTTTTCCTTGCAATCACTATTGTGTATTGCTCTCTGAAGCACCATGCAAACAAAGAATTCTGAACTTCTTGTATGGAGTCAGGTATACAAGAACAATGACATTGTTTCACTAACAGCCAACTGTCGAAAAACTGTATTTTATGTTGCAAAATTACAGAAATCTTAACTTTTTCAATAACTTTATACAGAAAAAAAAAACTACTGAACTCAAGAAATGATGGAAGTGTTCATATACTGTCTGTGTGCTATATTTTGCAGACAAACAAAGGCTTCTTAGATATAAAACACAAAGCAGCCAAACAACCGGAGGAACTGGTCTGACAGGTGGCGTGTGCAGAATGTAAACGGATGTTAAATTTGACAGAATGAGTCTCACCTGGGCAGAGAAGTCAATGAGTTTTGGGAGCTGGACACGGTTTCCTTCGTCACTCTTTATGAAGTCTAATAAACTACCTGTAAAACACACACACACACACACACACACACACAAGAACAAACACATGCTACATGTAAAAGCTCAAAGTGCTAGACGCATCTTCAACATAAGCATATAACTGTTGGTGGGGAAAAGCAAAAAAGACAAAAAAAAAAAAAAAACCCAAAACAAACTATGGATATCCTTATACATATTTATTGACAGAGGTTTGACCAGTATTTTTACACTGACTACATGTCCACTGTTAATAATAAGGAGCTCTAACTATTGCAACTTTTTTTTTTTTTTTAGCTGACCACAGGGACTTGCTTGCTCTCTACATTGTTTTTATGCACTTTAATATGCAACACACAGTGTTTTGATGTTAAAAAATATCAAATTAATTATTTTTCCTTGCTTCTGCTCTGTTTTTTATTTAAATTGTTTGTTTCTCTTTCTGTCTTCACATTATGTATAATAAAGCAAGCCCTAAGGGTTCATTTAAAAGAAGACAGTAACTGCACACAGGGGTTCTGTACATGCATCTCACACACACACACACACACACACACACACACACACACACACACACACACACACACTCACCTCACCTTTCTCCATGTACTCAGTGATGATGTAGATGGGCTCCTCCTTGGTGACCACAGCATTGAGTCGGACCAGTTTGTCGTGCTGCAGAGTCTTCATCAGGTTGGCCTCCGCCATGAAGGCTTCAACCGACATGCTGCCGGGCTTCATGGTCTTCACTGCTACTTTTGTGTGTTTATTGTATGTGGCTTCAAGCAAGAACAATAGTCTTATTAGAAAATGAATATTAGCTGCCCATCTCCATCAATAACCGGGCTGTAAAATTAATCTAGTTTTTCTCACCCATCCAGACTTCTCCGAACTGTCCAGCACCGAGCTCTCTTCTCCAGTTTGAGTGATGATCTTGGGATTTCCCACGCGTCCTTCTCCCAAGGTTTCTCGGGTTTGGGGCTCAGGCACGGACTGGTCAGCGTTTGGCACAGGCCATCTCCCTGCTCTGGAATAACCAAAAATAATATTTTATCATTTAATTTTATTATGTATTTATGGTCAGGTCATTAATTTTTTTTTTTTTTATTGTATGCAATGTTTTTGAACTATGAAAATTAGTAGTATCACCAGTACTTTTTGTCTTAACTGCAAGAAGAATTACACAGTCCCACAAAAACTTTTAAGCCTATTTAACATCTTGATCAACATCAGAAAAACAAAACAATATAGGCATGAATGACAAACTGGAAAGAAATGCCCTGTAAACTGCACAAAAAAGTAAAGAAAAAAGTAAAATGTCTGTTACAGAAAAAGGAAAAAAAAACATTTTTTTTTTAGCACTTTCCTGAGAACTATATCTCTAATTCTCTTGATTATCAAAAAATCTGTTACAGATAAAAATTGAACTTTCTTAGGGTCATTTTGTTGATGTTCTTTTTTTTATTTTTTATCTTATTTAAAAAAAAAAAAAAAAAAAAAAAAATCGAAATAGTTTTGTAAAGTTTGTTAACTTGCTTTCTAAGGGTTATTATTTTCTCAGGCAAAATTAATTAAACCCCCCCAAAAAACAATTTCAGTTTTTTCAAACAGTTCTGAAGTCGGCCAGTAGAGTGTGCTGTGCGTCATTCGACACGATTGACTGAGGTGAATTTATTCTTTCCTGAGACCATTAAATGAGAAACATTTTGAGAAAATTTACCCTTTAGGATCACTAAGGATTCCTCATTTTCTCCTTATATCATCATTACAGCGACAGGTAGTTACTTAGCTGGAGGTGAATTCATTCAGTGACTAACGTCTGGACTGTGACGGCAGTGAACTCACTCTTGTAATGGCTGACCAGCTCCTGCAGGGTGCTGAAGGTGTTGCGGGGTGAGATGTAGAACCCTCCGTTGTCCAACGTACGGATCTTATAATGTTTCACTGTGTCACCGCTCTGGTCATGGTCCCTGACTGACAGCGAGTAGCTGCCTGTGGTCAAAAAGAAGAAAACAGCAGTTACTACGTGGTCCATAGGGGATTTTTTTAATGCTGATGCCAATATTCTGTTCACTGATACTAGCTCATATTTTCAGATGATTCAACAATTTAAACTCTTTTTTGTATGTATTGTGTGTCTTTGTTTGTATTCCAAAGATTACTCTTGAGAGGGACCGCCTGCAGACCAACATAGGATACTCAGGGTGCTCTAGTGAATTAGTATTACACTTACAAAAATTAAGGGGAATCTTAAAAAAACAGACTTAAAAAGAATAATCAAAATTGAAGCAACAGAGGCCAAAATATCCTGGTTTTTAGTCTCCAAAAATACTGGATCCTACTTTTCCCATAATGCAACTCATAGCATCTTTAATTCTTCCTTAATGGCTTTCAAACCTCACGCCTCCAGTCTATAAAAACTGAAGTTTCAAGTCAAAAACTGATAAAAACCTGAGGACATTATCATGTTCATGTTTCAGATGCTGCAGAGGTCACTCCAAAAGACATTATGAAACTGTTTTCTCAGGTTGGGTGATGTTCCCCCTTAATTTACTCACCATATGTAGTTGGAGGATTACTCATGCATTCATGAAAAAAATAAATTAATATTTATTGGGGTAGCAGAAACTGTGAAAAACATAATGGACATACTATCACTGTTCTGAGCTGATGTGGCAAACCAGGGTTCCTACAGCTTACAGCATGTGGACTTTAAGACTTTTTAAGACTTTTTCTATGGTACTCAGAGACTATTTTTTTTTTTTAATTCACCATCATCATTTGTTTTAGAGTTAGGGAAAATTTTTGCCCAAATATTTACTTAAATATAAAACACGACTTTTGTGTGACAGTAATGCAAGCGATATTCTGTCTTTTTTATGTCAACTATTATTTTGAGATTTAAAAATGCAATGTCCGAAAAAAAGATTCATAAAAATTTTATCTTTTTATGTCTTAGCACTTTTAAGACTTGTGGAAAATAATTTTTAAGACATTTAAGACCAATAAAGGCCTTATTTTTAGATTGAGTTATTTAATGCCTTTTAAGGCTTTTTATGGATCCGCGGGGACCGTGGCTAACATGTTAGCAAACAGACGCCATCTGACACATCTAGGAAACACTGATCTACATTGTTCCTTTTTCTTTTTCTTTTTCTATTTCTCTGTCTTTTTTGTTGCAATATCCATCAGTGCAATATTTTAACATGTGCAGTTCTTTAAAGTGCAACACTAGCAAATGTACAATTACTTCACAAGTGCAATATCTTTTATTTAGTTATTTAGTAATTTTAGGATATGAATTAATTATGTAGTGAGGTATATTTGATGTACATGTGTCAGTGATGAATGTGTATGTATGTTTTTCTGTTCTGTGCTGTAACAGGACAGAGTCCAAAGCAAACTTGCCTACATGGACAATAAAAGTATATCCTATCTCTCTAGCTGCTTTTTTTAATTTCATTTTTTTTGTTTCACCCATGTTTAACCAAGAGACCATAGAGATTAATGATCTCTCTCTCTTATTTTTTTTTAAGGCACACCTGGCCAAGACAGCAGCATAAGAAAAAGTTACAAACAACAATAACCACTATAAAAACAAAAGAGAATATATAGTAACATGTAGAAATATTAAAAACTTCTACACATAATGACAACCGATTCATTCACCCTCGCTCTTATGAGAGTTTTACAATCAGGCAGAGAGCAGTTCTCTTAGTTTAAAATCTTTCTGAAGGATATTCCAAGTGAGGGAATCTTGTCAGTCTGCTGTTTGGTGCTGAGCAGAGAGTTTTTAAAGAGTGCAAAATAGGCCAAAAAGAAAAGAAATGAAGTTCCCATGTGTCTATCTGTAAAAGTGTTTTTGCATGTTTGAACGTCTTTTGCTCACCCTGTGTGGTCTCACTGTCTCGGATCATGAAGGATCCCATTCGGTTCCCAGGGGCCAGCAGCTGCCTCTCGGCATCTTTCCTGCTCACGCCCTTAAAGAACCACCTCAACAACAGGAAACACATCAGTTAGAACAGAAACCTTCCTGTGCAAGCTGTGGTATGCTTTGTCCTAATTAATTTACACTTTACAAATAATAGGAGGTGCAATTTAAATTCAGTACACGTTACAAATACTTGTTTTGAAAGGCAAATTATATTACCATAGTAAATTATCATTTACCCTTTAGACCCTGGATCAACATTAGTTTTGTTATGCTGCGTTCAGATGCCTTTCAGAAGCATTTAAACCTCTGAAATCTGTGAAAATTGGTTTGATTTGTAACGAAAACATGAGTGAATTTCTTGCTTGTTTTGGGGCCATTTCCTGATAAGTTGCTCATTGCCTTCTTCCAATGTTTTTTTTTAAGAAATCAACTCAATTTGCTCAGGTTTCAAAGGGTTAATACTTCACTGATGATAATGATTAAATAAATAAATGAATGGTTAAAATGAATGAATGAATGAATAAGTAAATTAATGAATAATATTTAAAAGAAGTTGTGAAAAGTGAGATACTGCATTTAATGAGTATGAGTATACTTACTCCTCTGCCTCCAGAGTATCTTTGGCCACATAATTACTGGGGATATAGCCTTCCTGACCTGAGCTGATTAACATAGCTCTCCACCACTCCCCTGATCTACAGAGAGACAACAACAAAGACACATAAGTGTGAATATTTCCTGTCAACAAAGACATGACAAACAGCATGCTTCACAAGTCCAAAAGAAACATTTTGAACACACTAGAACTTTTTATTTACAATATTATATTGTTATTCTGAAATCTGAGACATGATTGTAGTCACTGTCGATACTTACTCCTCTAAGATCCTGAGCTTATCTCCCTTCTTGAAGCCAAGATCACCGTCATGGATGGCCTCATAGTCATACAGCGCCATGGCAATAGTCTCTCCTGCAGCAGCATGGCCAGAAAAAAGAAAAAAAAAGCCCATAATGTTGGTACATTGTGGTCTTTCTCTGCAGTGTAAAATATGTCCCTTTTGCATTGTCGTGAAAGCTGCAAGCCTTTTTGCTCTCTGAAGAATGTAAATTATGGCCTGAGAAAACAGCTTTGGGCTTGCAAAACAGAAAAAAAAACACTGAATACAATCAAAAATGACCACAGAGCTGAAACCAAGGCTGGTGTTCTCAGCTGGTGAAAGGTTTTGAAGAAAGTTTTTGATGAGGTTTTCCCCAAGCGTAGCTGACATGTAGTGTGTATATGAATGTAAAAGAGCTGTTTTTTTTAGCAGACACACTGCACTTGAGTCCGAACCACAGCTATCTTTGTTACTAACACTGGCTTCTCCGTGCTTTGACTATGTAAACTGACTTCCTCGTACGCTTGATAATAATAGCAGTTGGGTTGGTCTTCAGTGTGCTGTAGGCCTATGTGAGACAGGCTATCGCTCTGTGCCGGGCACACTCGCTCACATGTTGTTTTCAGACTTGTACGTTGGTTTTTTCTAGATCTAACCAGCACTGACCCAGATGTCTGAGGTTGGAAATATACCTGCATTTGACTGACCTTAGTGGTTCATTAGTGGTTGACTTTAATATAAGATACAGAGCTCAAAGCAGGGGCTCCAGGAGTGAAATACATATTTCATAATTAGGGCCAGCTGCATGTAACGAGAGATTGAGACTCACCTTCTGAAGAGTTTGCATTGGATGGCATTTTGGTCTGTAGAGAGAAAGACAGAGAGGCACATGTTGGTTGTATGAAACTTCAAGGTCAGTTTATTAAATATTAATAATGGTGATTCAAAGCTAGAAATAAGAACTTTCTAAAAGCAACAGATTTTTTTTCCTAACTTGGGGGCAGAGCAACACTATCACCATGTCAAATTGTTTGAGTAAACTTGTTAGCAAACACTAGTTGGCATGACACTAGCTAGTTGTTAGCCCATTGAAACCTGAACAACTTGGCTTCATTTCTTTAAAAACCAGAGGAGCAATGAGCAACTTAAAAAGGAAATAGCCAAAAAATTAATATAAAGTTAAATGAAAAATAGGGGGAAAAATAAACCAAAAAAAGACCCCAAAATTAGCAAGTAATTGATGTAAAGTTCGAAAAAAAATTATGCCAAAATAAGGGGAAAAACAAAAACAAAACAACAACAACAAAAATATTCCAGAGACATTAGACGTGTTTTCATTTAAGGGGAAAAGGACCTGAAAATTAGAAAGAAATTGGTATAAAGAAATATATGCCAAAATAAGGGGAAAATCTAATTAAAAAAAAAAACTAAACAAACAAAAAGCAACAACTATAATAACCCAGAGAGACATTAGACGTGTTTTTCATTAAGCATATTTTATATTTGTAATTTAAGGGTTAATGGAAACCCACCTGTTGTAGTGTGAAAGATTGTCCAAAGTATGACTGTCCTTTGTAAATATTACTTACCACATTAAAGCAAATCAAGATTATTCTTCAATACAATAATCAATCATGTTTCTATATATTTTTAATTTTTAAAGAGCATTTATAAGTCAAGTAAAGACCAGAACTCAGCTAGAATAAAACTACTGCACAGACAACAAACCCTGAAAGGGAGGTAGGAAGGAAGGACTTTATCTTATCAGCTTTAATGATCAAAATGTTGCCGGCAGTTATCTTTATTTGGGGTTTTTGGGTTTGTAGTAGGTTTTCTCTCTATCAGAAACATGTTGTTTTCAACATAGCACAAAGTTAGCACAAAGGTTTAATAAGCTGAGCCGTGTCCAGACCAGACAGCCAGACAGACCGTCTGTAAATTCAGACATCAGAGATAATACAGTACAGTATGTGTCAGTTGAGGGAAGTCTTTAGGTGTTGCTTATTTCTCAAGTTTTGATCATACGTCTGCTGCCTTAGTGCTCTGTCACTTCCTCTTTCTTCACTGAGGGTGAACGAGGTATTACAGTCAGCACACAGGAAGCAGTGGCCAGAGGAACCACAGTAACACGGAGCAGCACTGCAGCTTCGCCCATGGTGCTGATCAAAGTCTGGCCAGTATGCAAACAAGCGACAGCGCACATCTTTCCTCTAAAAAGAACGAGAAAACTGTCTCCTGTCATTTGTGGAAGTCGCCACTGACACTGTGTTTTTGTCTTCATTTCATACTTTCACTGCTCCTGCAACTGACACCATTCACCTTCCTCATTCTTTATTTAGAGCCGGAATACTTCTGCAGGTGCACACCCACTTGTGTTAGCAAAAGTGTTTAAGGTGGGAAGTAACTATGTACATTTACTCAAGTAATGTAACTATGTACAATATTTCATTTTCATTGTTTTGTTACTAATTACTTTTCAGATCAACTATTTAGGCTTGTTTTGGTGAAAACTCGGCTATGGGGCTTTGTTGCTTAAAACACTTGTCTGCTGCTCCTGGAAAAGACAGTGATGAGAGCAATGCAAAAAAAGCTCAAAAAGTCCTACACCCCCCCCCCCCCCCCCCCCAAAACAAAAGATCAGCAGAACTTACCCTTTCTTTTCTCCTTCCCCATTTGTCATCTCACAACCTCTTAGATATATCCCATGACCCTTTAGAGGAGATCTGACCCCTAGTTTGCTAACCACTGCATTCAAGTTCCCAACAATATATAAAGTAACTCTTATAGTCACAGGCCCATGCCATTTTTCTGTTAAGAGGAATTTTAATTTTGTGTTGATTCTGTCGCCCCCTGTGGACAAAAGTGGCAATAATTCCCAACATGAAGAATACATTTCCCATGAGCAACCCTGCCTCAAGTCATAACGATCTTAATCTGGCTAGCACTTGCATTGTTTTTGGAAGCAAGTTAATAAATGACAGAACTTATTTTAAAATCTTTTTTTTTTTTTTTTTAATGTAGCTGTTTGATGCATAGCGATGAGGTAATGAATTTATGTGTGGCTATGTAAGATTAATAACTGACATATGACAATGGTGAAACAAAGCAAACTTTGTTGCTAGGTATATCAATTTTATTGAGAAAGCTTCAGGTATCAACATTCTTTTATAATCTTATGTCTTCATAGTAACAAGCCAGTAGATATAGCTCGGAAGCAAGGCCAATATGACTCATGTTTTTATCCATGGTCTATCACTAGTTGGGTTTCCATCCAAATTTAATGCATATTATAACCAAAATTTCAGAAAATGGACAGAAAAAGATGCCACTGCGCTTTTCAATCCAAACTGTTATGTGAATATTGGAAGTTGGTCCATCAAAATCAGCAGTAGGTCGCATTTACCTTTTAATGATATGCCACCTTTTCTACCTCCCCCCAAGCGTAAACTTTTTCCTCAAATTTGGGTGACAGCACCTCAGCACTGAATGCTTTTTAAAAATGTGTTGATCAATTTTGTTTTTCTTTTTTCTTTTTGCTGATCCTATTTCAGTATTGGGCGGCACAGTGGCTTTGTGGTTAGCACTGTTGCCTCACAGCAAGAGGGTCCCTGGTTCAAATCCCAGTTAATGGCTAATATATTCCTCACTGATAAACTTTGCCCGAGATAATGTGTAAGCAGATTTCGTCCCATTTTGCAGGACGCTGGAGCTGGGCCTTGGCATTAACATTAAGAGAAAAAGCCAATCTTCTTACTTACTCATTTGCTTATGTGACTTAAATAGTTATAACATATTACATTGAGGCTGTTTCATTGCCAGTTTCTCTGTAGCTACTCAAAGTATATTTTGTTAATAGTACTTTTGTGGTTTTACTTAATTAAAATTTTGAATGCAGAGTTAGACTTAGTATGGAGTAACTCCAAAGGTCATGTTAAAAGTTGTAGTTGTTGTATTAGAATAGGGTGTTTTAGAGGAAGCAAAGTGTAAATGAATACTTCTCTATGTGACTTTTTACAGATGTTGCTTGCCTTGTGATAAAAAACAACATTTTGTTCAGATTGTGATGTGTCACAACTTACAGCTTTGTTCCCGAAGTTTCCTGCTGTGGGGTCTTTGACATAATGTGCCGTCTGTGCACGGTTCTGCAGCTCATCGTTGCCCGTCCCTTTGCTGAGAGGCTCCTGCTCCTTCTTTGAGCCCACACAGCCCATGATGTCTTCTACAGGACAACAAGAGAGGAAACATGAAAAAATGCCACTGGCGTAAACGTGTTTCTCCAAACATTTAAGTAACTTCACATGTATCTGCATTACTCAGAGTATAGTGGAATACATTGACAGTCACAAACATTTGGTACAGAACACATAATGAACATGCAGTATAAGAATAAAACAACTAACTATTATGAAATCAATACGATTTTTTTTTTGTAATTTTCAAGCTTTTGTCATACAAACACTACTAAGCACACAACAAGAACTTCAAGGTTGAAAGGTTGAAATGGTAGAATTCACACCATCGGATCCAAGAGAATAAAAAAGCTAATAAAACAATAAAAAGTATCAAAATGACCTTTAAATACTGGGAACTGTGGTGGTAAATATAAAACTAGTCTCTTCTTTATTGCAGATAATAATTATTCATGCACTGAATGTGGCATCTGCTGTGAGCAATGATTAATTCTGGAAACACATCACAGGTCAAAGTTGAGGTCAGTCTTGTGGCTGATGCTTTAACATGCATTTAAACCTCTCAAACTTGAGCCAACAATTTGCTGATTCATTTTTGTGATGATAAAATGAAAATGTAGTCAAAGGCGGAGCCCTTAAACTCCTGAAAGGGTATATTTTTCATTTTGTGCACACAGTAAATTATCTTGTGGGAACAAATTAGCCTATTATCTATAACACAAGATAACAGCTTGTGTACTCAAGATTAAAGAAAAGTCATGCTTTGGGACTTTGGTGTCACTGTCTCAGTGTTAACTAATCCCACTAGTTTATGACAAAGGTAAAGCTGTCAAATTAGTCCCATCAACTCAATACTTTAAATTAATCAACAAGTTTTTTAGTTATGCCAAAAGACCATTTAAAGTTGAGCTTAAATTCTGGCTAAGAAAACATAGAATGATGAGTAAAACCAACAAATTTGTATTTATATCTTTAGTAGTACAAACATCAGAATAAAAGTTGGCTCAACTTGGCATCTTGTTAAATTAACTCATCTTTTTAAGGCAGCCAGGGAACTTTTTCAGGAAATTAATCTTACTTGTAATGGTTAGCTCAGTCAAATAAATGAACTGCATCATTTGACAACAAAACGTAGGTTTCTATTTTCTAAAAAAACAACAAACTTGTTTTCATATTATGAGTTGTATAAACAGGAGCATAAAAGTTGGCTAAACTAGGTATCTTGTTTAATTAACTTATCTTTTTGAGGCAGGCAGGTAACTTTTTAAGGAGAAGTTAATCTTACTACTTAAAGTTCAGGCAAAAAACTGAACTGCATTATTTGCCCACACAACTTAGGTTTCTATTTTCTAATAGTATGACATAAAGTTGCATCATCAACATATACGAACATTCAAAATAACATTTTATCTAATTTCAAAACAGACAGCGGCCTTTTTGGTATGAATCTACTTACGCCACGTTTGGACAAGAAAGGCCCTACTGAAAAGGTCTTTCCACTGCATTTTTAAAAAATCTGTGTTCATATGATAACATTGTACGAACGATCCTAGTGTACACGGATCCGCAAAAACAGCCAAAATTCTTCAGTATGCATGCTAGGCTAGTAATGGCCGGTGTAACTTTGTAATGACACACCACAGAAGAACCCTCTGCGCTGACACAGAAAGGCGTTCTTCTACTTAGCTGTATGTATAACAAACAAGAAGATGATGGCGAACGCACACATGGGAATTGACAGCTTTGTTTGGATGGATGATGAAGTGGGACTGTTACTTCGAGTGGTTACAGCTCGGTAGTACTCCATTGTTGTTACTGATGTCCTCCCACTCACCATGGCTATTTGTCTAAAACGTAATGTGTGAAGTGTGAACTGTGATGTCACTGTTCTCACAGGATGTGTGCATTGCCAGTTTCTACGGCGACAGGAGGAGTGGCATTTTAAAAAAAATGACACTCTGGAACCTGGTTTCAAAAGTTGTTTTGGGGCACCCAAAAACACAGTTGTCATGTGGACATAATGCCAAACCGCAACAAAAGTTATATTTTTAATGCAAAAACTGTTGCCATGTAACCGGCCCCCATAGTATTAAAACACTACCATGAGTTATAGCTGAATATTATATACAATATAATGATAATATATAAAATGGTTCGTCGCAATGGGTGAGGTATTGAATAACCATGACTGCATGGTTTTGGGAATGCTGCATGCTTCTGCAGTTTCCACATTATTTAAGGTGTTTACTGTGACTTTTTATTTTTTTACTTGTAATACTGTTTTGATTCTTTCGAGCCTTCAAGATTATCACAAGGTCTTTCTTTCTTTCTACTGTAGCCAAACATCTCTCCACACAAGCCCCTTTATTCATCTGTAACATCTAGGGAATACTTTGTTTTTCCTTTCCATCCTGTATCTGCATGTGTGTATCTACATGCAAATGTGAATACAGTTATCTGGAACAAGGTTGAACAAAGAGGGAGTGTGTGCTGTGAGACAGGAGCTATGTTTTTATAGCATATGCTGGCTCACACACACAGATGGGGAGGACAGAAAAAAAGAGTTATTTTGTGCACACGGTCTCTCTTCAGCTCAGAGAGGCAGATTATTGCACTGAGCGAGGGAGCATGAAACAGCAGAGCCCCGTTACCATGCAAACAGATCTCGCTTGATTGTAGAGGTCACTTGTCATAAAAAAAATAGCACTCTAAATCTTGGACACTGTATCGGGTTCAGAGTTGAAATGAAACGATCAAAACAAACAAAACTCCAGCATTCACAAATAAATAGTCTGCTTATTGAACATGGGCAAAAATGAATTAGTTTCACCCTTTAAAACTTGAACAAGATGACTTGGTTTCTTTCAAAAATATGGGAACAAGGCAAAGAGCAACCAAAGAAGAAATGGCCCAAACATGCCACCCAAAAGCAAAAAAAAAAAAAAAAAAGCCTTTGTAAAAAGTCCAAGAATATTAACTGAAAATAATTTGAAAAAGGAGATTACCTGGAAAAATTTTATGATAACTCACCAACATAAGTTCAGTTTTTTCCCTAGCTTTTTTCTTTTTTTTGGATTCAATATCTTGTGGAACATTTGTTGCTCACTGAGGGTTTGAAGGTTTAAATACCTGCAAAGGGCATCTGAAAGCAGCACAAGAAAAGTGATGGCGCTCCAGGTTTCAAAGGGTTAAACTAGAAGCCATCATCAGATGCTGACGTTTCTTTAGAGGTAACATGTCACGATGGAGTGACCAGAACTACCACAAAAGAAGACATTGATATCTTCTGTAGATACACCTCAGAATCACAAGTAACAGGAAACACCAACATTGACAAAACTTTTGATGTTTCTGCAAGCACACTGATCTGTTCATCAATAAATATCTACAGCTTTAGTCATAAGCATACTGCCCAGCTGCACTCACCACCTCACCAGCGATAAGCAATGGAAAATGTTTCATTTCACACAGGAAGTTCTGATGTTCTTGAGGTCAAATTTAGCGATGTTAACGCATGTGCTTCCTTTTTTCTTCATTCTATACCTGGTTCCTCTAATTCCATCTAATTGCAGAAAGGTTGGGTTTACAAGTATTGAACGGCAACAGTTCCCCGTAATATTTTTACTGATATATGAAATGGAGGTAAGCATTAGGATGGTGGTAACAAATTGCCCTAGTTTGGCTGTGTAAATATGCAGCTGGCATTGATTCATCTCAGTCTGTTAGCATCAGAGCTACAATACAGGTCAAAAGGAAGTCCATGCTTTCACATGGCCTGAATAAAAATCTAAATCCAGGGGCGCCTGGTGGCTCAGTGATAGAGCGGCAGCCCATACACAGAGGTTACATTCCTGTCGCAGCGGCCGCAGGCTCATTTCCAGCCTCGACCCTTTGCTGCATGTCGCCCCCTCTCTCTCTCCCCCTTTCACGCTTAAACCGTCCTGTCCATTAAAGGCACTAAAACGCCCCAAAAATAAGAATTTACAAGTGTGAAATTTAGAGCACATGAGTCTTTACATGTTTCTCAACACGGAGATGGTTAAAACAGCAGCTAGTGGTTAACGATGCTAAATCCATAAACAGCACTAAACAACGGCAACAGCGCTGACAGAGCTAATGTTGTTAAGCAAAGGAGAAAGGAGGTTAAGCGTTAGGTTTTCACAATGCAAATTCTCAATATAAACAGTAACCACCTTTTGAGTGCAGTGTAAGGGGCAATCACACTCAGACGCATCGCACCAGGCGCTACCGCTCCAAAATAACCTTGGAAGTGCATCTGGAAAAACAGCAGAGAGCGCCTGAAGCAGGGCTGCGTGAGCATACTTGTGTGCATGTGACCAAAAGTGAGATTGTCAAGGGGCGCGACTTCACGCCTTTAGTTGAAAAGTTAAAGATATTTAAATATGTTGCTATCAACAAGAGATTAGCGCCTGACTGAAACGCTGTATCACAGGGAAACAGTGGTTTTGCTGGCGACACTTTTCCAGTGACACATCTTGGTGTGATCGCCCCGTAAAGCGGCAGTTATGAACTAGCATGCACTAACATGCATGCGCAGCTGCACCGGTTTACCAAAACAAACCACAGAGAAGCTCAGATTACAGCACACATACAGAGGCAGCTTGTCTAAATTCTCTGTTTAGGATACCATTACTCCACTTTTACATTTTCATAGTGAGTAGTGGTTTGCTGCTATATTAATGAATGTCATGTACATTGCCTTAAGTGCAATTTAAGGGTCCAATGTGTAGGACTTAAGGACACCTATTTGCAGAAATGCTATATTGTATTCATAACTATGTTCTCGTTATTTTATTATCACCTGGGAATCATTGTTTTTTCATTCACAGAGCGAGTGTGCCATGTTGTCTCTACAGTAGCCCAAAATGGACAAACCAAACACTGGCTCTAGAAAGACTTCTGCGTTCTTCTTCGGCCTCTGTAGTTCTCCTACACACCTTACACATTAGAGAAGTTTCAATTCTACAACCTTACCACTAGATGGCACTGAATTCTACACACAAAACACCTTTCAAATTTCATTTTTTAAGATTTGTACAGAAAATATTATATTCATGAAAATGGAGCTTTACAGGTTCAAAGGGGACAAATCTAGTAACTTAACTCCTACTGTGTCACTGAGTGAAACTCAAAATGCTACAGGAAGTGGCTCAGCAGGGGGAAACAGTCGGCCCAGCTCTGTCCAAAGGTTAAAATAATCCAACTACCAGCATTCCTAAAGCTCACAAATTAACATATCTCATGTTGTCAACACTCCAGGAAATCAATGATCCGCAAAAGAAACTGTTGCAGCATGTATCTCCCAATAACACCAATGAATTTAACAAATGATGTATAACGTTCATGGCGTCATGACAGTGCCGTCAATCTTGTCATGTAACTCACTCACGATGAAAGCAAAAAAGCGCAATTCACTAAAACACTTTAGTAGTAGAAAACCTTGTAGTGGAAGATTATCATAGCTCTCTCCTAAGCGTAAAGCTGAGACCAAAATGGACATCTATATCAGCAGTCGTTCGTGATATGCAGCCAGTGAATTTTGGTAAATGTGACACGAGGGACTTTTACATTTAACACCTAAATCTCAGTGAGTTTTGTCATCTGAAAAAAACAAAAAGAAGTAAACTCTTTGAAACCTGTACATCAGTTTTCTTGTGCTGTGTTTAGACGCCTTTAACAAGCTGTTTCACTTTTTTGAAACTTGAGTGAATTGGTTGATTTCTTTCAAAAACATGGGGGGAAAAAAAAGATTAAAATTGGCAAGAAATTAAATATATTAAATGTAAAAGTGACAACAAAAATATCTGAAAATTATAATTTTGAAATAAGAGAGGGATTTTTTTTTTAAAAAAGAGAAAATATAGTCCAAAAAAATAATACTCATCATTTTTATAATTATATATTTATAATTATGTTACAGAGAAAACACCTTTTTTTTTTTTTTTTTTTTTTCAATTTTCAGCACTTTTTGGGATAATGTTCTTGTCTTTTTTAATCTTTTTTTTTTTTTTTTTTTTACCAAATTTTTAGCCAGTTTTCTTGTATTTTTTTTTTTTAGCTTACTTTGTTCTAATTTCTTTTCAAGTTTCTTATTGCCTTCTTGCCATGTTTTTGCAAACAATTAAACCAATTTGCTCATGTCTCACAGGGTTAAAAAACAGCATAACCTCTTTTATTTACATCTGAAGTTTCACTGCTATTTTGCATAACCAAAACTACATGATTTACAGAAAATGGATGCCATGTTGGTAATTGAATGTTTTTGTGCTATATCTTCTCCATTGTTGGGGATATGAAACATAAATCTATGAGAATTTGCTTATTATTGACCACGCTGATAGTTTCAGTTCTGTGCTTCTGTTCCTGTATCATGGCTCACGTGTTACTGTCTAAAAATAAACCTTTTTATCTTGAATAAAGATAAAATGAATAAAGGTTTTAAAGCTGTCACCTGCAATATTCACCTGCAATATTATTTCAATATGATTCATTGAAAATCATGAAAATTGGTTCAGAATTAAACAAGTTATAGTCGATTTTGACGTGAAATCTGCATTTTGCAATAAACATGGATTTGTTTACTAACAGATCTTGACCTCCTCAATATACAGTATGTTGCTTAGATGCATTTCTGCAAACTCAGAGCAGCAGCCAATGAGGTGCCAACGTTTCTACTGGGGATTGACCAATATTGGCTTTTCAGGTCTGATATCGATTATTAGTAGTTAATGAGACCAATAACAAATATTTGGAACTGATTTGCATTTACAATAAAAAATGAAAATCTTCCTGTCAATATTTAGAATTTGGAATAAACTCCAACACAAAACTGTGTTTAAATGCCTTTATCAAATGTTAAATCAACACTGAAACTGTTTTTTTTTTTACAAAAAGTTCCTCCCATGCACTTTTTAATTAGTTAATTTTATTGGCGATGGTTAAATTAAAATGCTGATACACATAATCGGCAAAATGCCAAAAATTTGCCCCAATAATCCATCAACCTACCAGTTTCTATATCTTCAGGTACAGAGTATACACACATCTTTCTCTGGCCATTTACAGTACCCACCTATCAGCCTAAAAGCTATTGGAATATATAGAGGAATAGACCCATATATTCTCCTCTTTTGCTTACCAATCTACCTCATAGTACACCCACCTCATCTACTACCACTACACCACTGCTACCCTGCTAGATCATGATATAACCAGAATAGAACAACAGAATGTGATACTTCCTTTTAAGGACTTACTTCGATTTAAAATAATCACCATACTATTCAAGAGCAGCGATTATGTCTAAAACAGGAGAGCCTTTCTATTAGCCACATTTAAGACACAGCGCCTCTCAGCAGCGTCTCAGCTGTGTTCTCTGTTTAGAATCAAAGTGACAATTAACCCACGTATAATATACTGTGAGAACAAGAGGAAGATTTATTCTATGGAAAGTTTAGGATTAAATTATTGATCACGGTCAAATTGTAACTGAAGAACAAAATTTTATATCATGATTGTTAAGAGTTTAATGTGCATCCTGACTACTCCAAAACATTAAGAAAATATAATGTTTCTGTCCCTTCTATCATACTGTAACTCTAAAGTTAGGGTTCCTATAAAGGCCCGGTTCATAATATCAAATTATACAATGCTATGCAAATAAGTGCCACTGCAAATGTCACACTGTGTAGCCATAAACCTACATTTAGACAGGCAACTACATTCAGCACAAGCTTTCAGGATAGATAACAAATGTGCATTGATGCTTTGTTGATTTCAGGGTGCAGAAATATCTAAATATGCACTTTAATATTACAGACTTCCATCTTATCTAAGTTATACCAGTCGCACAGATCTGCAGCCAGTTATCATCTGAACTTGCACTTTAACTGGCTGGAATGTTACACTGTTGTTCATGAAGAATCACAGGTATTATCCGAGTTTTCCACAGTGACGCGTCAGAGCCTAAACTCTCTCAACAGACTGAACGCACGAATAATTCATGTGTCCTCTGTTATGAGGAGGGATTTAAACATTTATTTATTTTTTTAAACACAGATGTAAATGTTGTGGGCTGTGAGAGGCTGCCAGGCAGTGTGTGTGTGTGTGTGTGTGTGTGTGTGTGTGTGCCTGTTGGGACTGCCTCAGGCCATAACAACATCACCTGCCAACCTGGTACACACCCAGAGAGAAAGTGAGACACACACACACACACACACACACACACACACACACACACACACGTAACAGCTGGAGTTCATCTCTTCACAGATCACACTCTTTGTTTCCATTTACTCCTCTAACCCATTTTATTTCTTTTTTTTGTATAAGTAATTTAAGATTGTTTAAGGTCAACATGTGTGTGTGTGTGTGTGTCTGTGTGTGTGTGTATGTGTGTGAGACACACACACACACACACACACACGCATACACACACGGGTTGATTGCATGTCTGTCCGTCCTGGAAGAGGTATCCCTCCTCAGCTGGTCTTCCTGCGGCTTCTTCTATTTTTTTTTTCCTTAGGTGATGTGAGGGTCTAAGGACGGAGGGATGTCGTATGCTGTAAAGCCCTCTGAGGCAAACTTTGGTTTTGTGATAATGAGCTTTATAAATAAAACTGACTTGACTTGATACACACACACACACGCAGAGGCAAATCACATGCTTATACGTAGGTCAACGTTTAAGATGATACATATAAGACATATAAGAAATGTTGTATGTATGTATGTACATAAGTATACAATGCATGTTAATATTTGTGCATGTGTATGGTTGTGTATGTGTATATACAGTGTATGTATGTATGTATGAACGAGTGACAGTGACAGTCACCTGCACCTTGTTATTGTTTTGATTGTTTGTTTGTCTGTTTGCTGAAGTTACTTATAAATGACACAAAGTGTTGACTGAAGACTCTGGACTGCAGGACGAATCTGTCCCTACATGCTCAGGTACTTTTTACTACATTTATTACCTGACATGTTTGCATTAGACTTCATGGACATATCTGCCTGGACAATTATCGGAGCCAATATTTGGCATTTTGGCAGATTATTTGTATTGACGTTTTATTTGGATCGCCTATGAAATTAATTAATCAAAAAGTGCAAAGAAAGTGTCAGCAAGGGTGGAACATTTACTTTGTAAAACCTCAGGGAGCTATTTTTTATTTAAATTTTTACTTGACTAACAAACGTTGCTAGGAATTTGCTGTATATGATGTTCAAAGCTTTTTGACTAAACATTTGCTAAAGGCATTTAAACAACGTTTTGTGTTGGAGTTTGTCATGTTCCAAATTATAAATATTGACAGAAAGATTTCCATTTTTATTGTAAATGTATATCAGTTCCAAATATCAGTTATTGGTCTCATTAACTACTAATAATTGGTATTGGTATCAGCCCTGACAAAGCAATATCAATTGCCCCCTACTAGAGATATACTTGCTGTTTAACCTTGCATTCGCGAGCGTGTCCGGCTGCGTCATGAGTGTTTTTGTACATATACTTGCGTACATGCGACAACCTGTTACTGGAGGATATCTTTAGAGGGCTCAAAAGAGAGCTCAGGCCGCACACAACTACCAGATGTAAACAACAGTCATGGAAATATCTGAGAAGGTTATGCATATGCATCCGCATTCTTAACAGCAACTACATCTAGAATTTCCAAATAGCCCATGAGGATACTATACTAAACCAACATAATTAAACATTAGCACAGGCTACTGCTTATTCATGTATTCATTTGTCTATAGCCCTACAATTGAGCAAAACTGGTTTTACAGGGTATGGTTTTAATATATATGATCAATTTTTATTGCACATTTTGTATCTGTTTCTGCTTCGATGACAAGAAATATCCTTTCAGCCCGTTTTTTGTCCTCGTCTGTCATTAGACTCATAATTACAACAACAGCAAAGTATTTAAAGAATGGCTGCTGATTTGAGAAAAGTGGGCGAGCTTGTGTTGCACCAACCTCCGACAGCTTAGAATATTTACAGGTACATCTTACTGAGGCTTCGAAGCCCCAAAAATGGTATTTGGACCTACTTCTGATTTTATTCTATATAGACAGATTCACCCTAACAATAAGAATCACTTACAGGTTGACAACTGACAATGGATTCCAAATGCAGAAATGCATGAAATCAGCAAACATCAACATGTGTGTTGCTAACAGTAAGATACAGGGTAGTCTGACCTATCAGACATTTCTGCTGTGCTTATTTTATGCACTGTGTCGCTTTTCTAGCATCTCTTAAGACTAAAATGCCATTACCCAACAGCAACACCTGACTGCCAGCTGGACCAGCGCTGACTGATAGTAATTTCGTGATAAACAATGGAAGTTCTGCTATCATTCGCAATAAAAAAAATTTCATTGTTTCAAAGACTTTAAATTAAAGATGTAAGACAAATTTTGGTAGCATTTGTTCAAATTAGTGTTGTTGTTTCAAGATGATCCATCCACCTGACAAGTGTGCCATATCAAGAAGATGATTGATCAGAAATATTGTACAGGTGTAGTTGGGATGGTCACAATGAAAGGACACTTTAAAATGTGAAGTTTGCAGCTGTTAACCGTGAACTACACCTTCATTTTCCCACCATAAGATGTATTCAATTTCAAATAATTTGGCAGTACATCCAACCAGTCTTGTACCTATTGGATCACATGCTATGTTGTTGTTATATGTTTGTTTTTTATATAAGGAAGTTGATTTTGTCTCTAGAAAAAAAATCTAATCATTCTTTTAGTTATTTGCATTAACCCTTTCCTTCTCTGTTTAAAAACCAATGTGTTGGTTTGCATCATTTGGGAAAAAAAGCAGACTGATGTTGCAGCTACAGGATAATGCAAGATAGATGCTGGAGGGGGATTTAACTACAGCCACCAGTATGATGTAACACCGGCATTTCTGCAGTGAACACAACACACTCATGTTTCATACACTAAGAGTTACTCTGGAAGATTCCCTGAAAATAAAGCTCTTTTCTTTAAGGGATGCACAAGCACATATTTTTCATACACTACAATGTGTATTTGCAGTGTGTCTGTTGTATCATTTTTGGGTGTTATCTATAACTTTAAGACCACTGAAACATCCGAAATGAAAGTTGACGCACTGAAAGAAACGCAGAACAGAACAGAAACTAGTCGAGTTGCTGTTTTCTGGTTTAGTCTAGTTGAACAGTCTAAAAATAACTCACTCACTCACTCACTCACTCACACACACACTCACACACGCAAAGCACTAAATGAAGTTAGGGGAAACATTTGAGACTCATAGAATGTATGAGAAAATGGTCCCAGCTAGCTGGAAACGGTCACACAACATTGGCTAACGTTTCCTACAAGTTGCATTGATGTTTTCAAGAAAATATTCTAATCTAACGTTTAAAGAACGTTTTAAGGATGTTTATCATTTCAAATAATGTTCCTTTTAATGTTAAATACTGACTAAGATGTAATGTTTTAACTGCAACATTCTGAGGATATTTTGGTGATGTTGAGTGGTGACAGATCATAGAATGTTCTTTCAGAAAACTCTCCCACAATGTTAGATGAGAATAAGACAAGAACGTTTTCAAAGCAACATTCAGAAAATGTTACTGAGGATTCAGATGACAGACCTTATTTGTAGATGAAAATGTAATGTAATGTGACATATAAAAAATACATATATTTTTTTAAAACATGTTTTGATATTTTTAGAGAATATTGCACGAACTTTAATAAGAACGTTCTGAGAACATAAAGAAAACTTACCCCTGAAAACATGATACTTGTGAACAGTGACAGTGTAGGCGGTGGTTGTTTCAACTCAAGTTCCTCTTTTTGGAACTGAGCATCCCTTGTTATCAAACTACAAACATTTTCATTCATTTAATAATCATCGATGCAAAACGTTTTTAACTAAACAGACTAAATTTGTTTTCTCTTCTAGTCATCTTTCAGGCAGTTTAGCGACTCCCTCTCTTCACAACCAAACCCAGATCAAGAGACTTACCGCGCTTTAATCACTTGGACTCTTCTCTCCGCAGTTGTGTTTGCTGTTCTAGATTCGGGCTGCTGTGTGAAGGATAGTCCTCATTTCTTTTCAGTAGGATCCATCCCGGTGCTGCACTTTCCTCTACGTATTGGGTTGGAGATGCGGACGGGGCGGCAGAACGCAGCGCACTGGGCTTGGACAAGGAAGTTTGAGCCGTGCGCTTCTTACAGAGCTGCTGCAAAAGAGGAACAAGCTCACAGCGACAGCAGTCTTGGTTTCACCGGCTGAAATAGCGGCTTCTTTTTTTCAGTTGTTTCTGCAGAAGTGTTTTGAAGTAATGGAGAGAAAAAAAAAACGCCTAATTAAAAAAATATGCGAAAAAATATGGATGATTAACATACCAAATAGTCTTTCTTCAAAACGTATTTTATCCTTTTTTTAAAACCGCCTGACACATGAGAGCAAAATGGTTCAATTCATTTTACAAACATGAAGAGAAAGCAACAAACAACCTAACGAGAAATAGGCCAAAAATTTGAATTAAAAAAGAAAGTTACGAGAAAATTACCCCAAATCTCCCACAGAAAACAAGGAAATGACCCAAAAAGTCAAAAAAGTCAAAAAAACAGAAAAAAAAAAAACGAAATAAAAGTAAATATCTATATAATTTTTGGCAAAATAAGAAAAGAAAATGACATGAAAATGTGCAAAAAAAGGAGACACCACTACAAAGAAAAAAAAACCAAGAAAATTACCTAAAATATTCTTGTAAATTTGAAATAATTATAAATATGACCCCCCCTCCCCTTTTTAGATATTTTGCCATTAACCCCCCCCCCCCCATTAAAAATAATAATAAAATAATAATAATAATAATAATAATAATAATAATAATAATAATTAATATAGATATAAATTTTTAATATGTATTGATATTATTTTCTGGTAATTTCTTTTCATTTTCATTCATTTATTTCATTTCATTTATTTATTTTTGACTATTTTCTAATACTTCTCCCCTTGTAAAAACACATTTTCAGGTCATTCTCTTGTCACTAATGTCTCGCTATTTGTGGGACATTTCTTGCAAGTTGGTCATTGCCTTTTACCCCCATGTTTTAGAAAAAATCAAAACAATTTTGTTAAAAAGTGTTTGGATACAGTACAAAAAAACTTACATCAATCCTGGTTATTTTAGGGTTAACAGATAAAGTTCACTGTCTGGAGGTCAGTTTATCCACCCTTTTCCAATATGTCTCCTGTTGTATAAAAGCATTATATGTTAGAAATTCAATAACCAAAACATGTATGCCAAATAATGCAACAGTGAAATGAATGTCCATGCTGCTCTCCTGTCAGAGTGGACAGACAGAGAGAGGGGACGATGGATAAACGGATGCATGGGTGGACAGATGTGAGGGACACATTTGCATGGTGTGCAGCAGCAGCGGGACAGCTCTTACATGCATTCAAATGAGTGAGACAGCTATCATGCTCAGTGCATCCTCTGGGTGGAGGCAACGAGGGGGAGGCGTGGGCGGTTCAGCCACCCTGGGGCCACAACACAGCAGCTCAGCAATAACAAAGCAGAGACGGCTCCCAGCTCTGCAGCTGTAATCCTTAATCAACAGCTGGGATTAGAAAGCGAGTTCCCTCTGAAACTGCAGTGATGGACAGAGGGAGGGGGAGATGAGGATAAGAAGGAGATGAATGAAATCAGAAAAAAAAACAAACAGAAAAAAAGGTAAGAGTTTAAAAAATGAGGAATTGAATTGAATTGTGAGGGATAATAGAAGATAAAACAAATCCCAGCATGAGGGATCAAGAGGAAGAATTGGTGTCCAGCAGCTGCTCACAGCTGCACATGAGCCTCTGACACACAGGCCTCGCTCTGCTGTCCTCTGTATTCAAACTTCAGCAGGAAACCAGTTCCTCATTTACCAGATTCAAGAGCCACAGTTTAATTATTACTCAGGTGTTATAGCACATGTGGCTGACACATGACACACAGATCCACTGACAGATTTATTTGTCTCAACACAACCGCCATGAAGTGTTGACATTGTACATTTCTAAGAACCACTGATATATAACATTTGTTTATTATTATATAAGGGGTATGTTGAATGTTTTATCAAAGCTGTAGTTAATGTGTGGTTAAGTTTGATGGTTAGAAAAAGATTTGGCTCAAAATACCCGATTCTGGGGGCACACTCTGCTGGAAATTCAGTAGTGTATTATAATAACTAAAATAAAAATAAAACAAAAACAAAAACAAAAAAACAAAATTGTACCACTGTCCCGACAGGAAACACAATGATCTCTTGATAAAAAAACAACAGCTTTTTATGCACTTATTCCTGCAAAAAATGCAGCAACATCCTGGTAAAACAAAACAAAACAAACAAAAAATGCTTTTCAGGCATCTCTCCCAGCAGGTAATGTGCAGAGATGTCTTGGTTTAGAAAAAAGAAAACAAACAAACAAAAAACACTTTTCATGCCACTGTGCTGGCAGGAAATGCAATGATGTCTCATTATTATATATTTGGGATATGTTGAAATTTTTGTTTGAACAAAGCTATAGGTGTAGCCAGCTTTGGGCACAAAAATCACTTAGTGATGGTTAGAAAAAGATCATGTTTTGGCTTAAAATACCCAATTTTGGGGGCACAATCCCCACAGGAAACGCAGTGATGTCTTGGTAAAACAACAGCCAAATTACTTAATGGAAAAAGAGACTTGCAACTCTACTTTGACTTTACCCAAGTGACTTAAGACTTGTAACTTCACTTTTTCCATCTGTCACTTAATGTGGGCACAGATGTAACCATGCGAACAAACCTCGAGCAAACTGATTTAAATAAGCAACGAAGAAAGAAATGTTCTGCAAATTGCTAGAAATTAGGAGATTTAGGAGTTATTTTTTACGAGCTAGAGAAAGATGTCCTGAAAACTTTATTTATAATCGCCACACAAATTATATTTAAGATTTAACAACTAATTTCATGCTAATCTTTGAGTCATGTCTTCATAAGTTGCTCTTGCCGTATGTGACCATATGACCAAAAGCAACGTTTTGAAGTGTTGATCAAGATCCTTTATAAAAAAGAAAAAAAAAGGAAAAAGAAAGAAATGTTCTGCAAATTGCAAAAAATATGAACATTTAGAATGCTTTTTTTAAGATAGAGAAAATCTTTGAGAAAATTATATTTATAATTATCACAATTACAGATTTACAATTATTTTGCAGAATTATTGTTATTTTTAGCACTTTTTTCAAGAAATTTCCTTGTTCTTGTTCTTTAACTTCTTGTATTTTTATTTATGTATTGACTCATTTATTTATTTTATTGTTTTAACTAATTTCTTACCAATTCTTAAGTTGCTTTTGGTGTATATATCCATACAAACAAATGCAGCCATTTGAAACGTGGATCGACATCAGTTTTTTTGTGCTGCGCTCAGATGCTTTTCACTGGTATTGAAACCCTGATCAAACTGGTTTTAATGTCTTACAAAAACATGAAAAAAAGGCAATGGGCAACCTGAAAAGAAATTTCCTGCAAATTGCAAGAAATAAGTAAATTCAAAATTGATCATTATTGTTTTTTAAAGCTGGGGAACATTTTTTAAGAACTATATTTCTAATTATTAGAATTACATATTTAAAATTATATTGCAAAATTGTTGATTTTTTTTAGCACTTTTTTTTCTAGTAATTTCCTTATTTTTTTTTTTTTAACTTTTATTCTTTATTTATTTATTTATTTTTTTTACTAATGTCTTGCCAAGTTTTGGGTCACGTCTTCTTAAGTTACTCATTGCCTTGTTCCCATATTTTTTGTAAAAAATCAAATCTGTTCAGTTATCAAAGCCTTAAATTAAACAAGCACAACAATCCTACGATATCTTGAACAGCACTGATGAACATTCATTGGAAGATTGTAGCTTCTAAAAAGATTTGTCCTTGAGTAACATGATTTGTGAATAGACGGGTTTTCACAGGATGCTGACCGCAACGCTGACTTCCTGTAACAGTAAAGTTGTATCACACCACATGACAAAGCTTTGAAGGTTTCCACTGGTTTCTACATCGCTGATTATAACACAGCAGCTGCTTTGCATAATGTCCTAAAAAAACGTCACGCAGTATGTTGCCTTCATTTCCCAGAACACTCATCAATATTCACTGAAGGTGATTCACCCTACAGAGTGTACGAGAGCTAAACTGTAAGCTATTAGTGTAAGTGCTAAATGTGGGAGCTACAGAAGCAACATTTATGAACAGAAATGTATTTTTTTTTATTTTTGTCATTTTAGCTTTTGGATCCTGAGCAAATTTAATTAAAAAAAAAAAACATTGTTAAATTGTGAAACAAGTTAAAAAATATACAGGAAAATGACCTGAAAATAAGCAAAAAAAAAAAAAAAAAAAAAAAAAAAAAAAAGAGACATGGACATGACCTTAAGAAAGTGTAAAAAAACCCAAACCCAAAACAAAACAATATAAACAAATAAAATATATAAAATATATATATATATATATATATATATATAATATATATATATTTCCTGTAACATAATTTTAAATATAGAATACGGATATATAAGATGAAGAATAGTATATGTAATTACTTCTCTGACTTTCTTGGGTCCATAGGTTCAAATGCTTGTGAAAGGTGTCTGAACGCAGCAAAACACAACTGATGTAGATCCAGGTTCTAAAGAGTTAAAATAGTGCATTCAGACAACAGTTTCAGAATGCATTGAATAATTCAAAGAGCAACATTTTAACCCTTTGAAACTTGAGCAACTTGGCTTGATATCTGGGAGAAACCAGCAGCTTAACAAAAAATGGCCCACAAATTACCAAGAAATTACAAGAAAAGTAGCTGAAAAATAAGAAAAAAAAATAGAAAAACAGAAAAAGAAAGAAAAAAATGATCTAAAAAAAGTGCTAATTTTTGGTTTTTTTCCCTCTTTTTTCTGTAACATAATTTTAAATATATCATATAATAAGAGAAGTTTTGTAGTTTTTCTGGACATTGTTCCCTTGTTTTTTGATAATATAATAATTCCCCCCAAGCAAATATTTGGATAATTTCCTTGTCCCCTTTTACTTTATTTATGTATTTATTTTTTTCACTTTGCAGGACATTTCTTGCCAAGTTGCTCATTATGTTTTTTTTCCTGGGTTTTTTTTAAGATAATAAAACAGTTTTCTGAGATTTCAGAGGGTTACATATCGGCGAAAGGCATCTGAACGCAGCACAAAAACACTGATGTCCATCCAGCAACACAGTTGAATCACATTTTAATGAACAGAAAGAGGTGAAATGGCAGTGAGAGCTGTTGTGTCTACTGACCTTTCAACAAGTATTATACTTAATGGACTCTAATGGCATTACAGAGACATGATAGACACAGCAGAAATCAATATCACAGCATTAGGGCTGCACAGGTTTTAACACACACACACACACACACACACACACACACACACACACACACGCACGCACACACACACACACACACACACACACACACACAGACAATAATCAAAAGTACACCTGAAAAAAGAAAAAATAATCTCACATTTAGAGTAAGTGTTAGCTCTTGCTGCCTAGTGATGAGGGCATCTATTCAAAAAAATGTTTTATATATTTACACAAAGTGGAAGAAGTGACTTTATTTAGCAGACTCTGTCACCTTGCTTTTATCTCCTCCATCCAGCCGGCTCACCACACGCTGTCACAGCTGTGAACGGAAATAAGTTGCAAAATATGTGCATTCTGAAAATGAAAAAGTGGAAGAGGAACATGTTTTTGTCTTTTCTTTTTTTTTTCTTTGTTGGTTACTAAAGATGGGCTGAGGGCAGGGGAGGTTTGGTGGTAAAAATAGCCAGGCGGTGTGAGAAGTGCCGGTAAAGCAAAGTGAATAAAAAAACGTAACATGACATTAGAACACTGTGTGATGAGTGTCGGAGGACTGAACATTTAGGCATTAGCAGGTGACTCTCAGACACTGTTTGCTTTGCTTAGCTGTAAGTGAAAATGGATCATTTGATAGAATAGTTTGTTTTTGTTTTGTTTTTTAATAAAGTGCATTTTAATCAAAAGTGTATGCTTAACCCTTTGTAACCTGAGCAAACTGGACTGGACTAGATTTCTTTTAAAAACATGGGAAGAGGGCAATGAGCACCTTTATAAGAACTGGCCCCAAAATTAGCAAAAGAAATAAATGAATAGAAAATAAAAAAATAAATAAAAACTTAAGGGAAAATTATCTGAAAATTAGCCAAAAAAGTATAGTAAAAAATTTTTTAAACAAACAAGAAAATTACCTCAAGAAAGTGCTAAAAATGTAAATTATTTTAAAAATAATTTTCTGTGACATCATTCATTCAAGTATATATTTAAAATAAATGTTCCCTCATTTCTAAAATCATATCTTCAAATCATATCCCATCCAACAATTTCCAGGTCATTTAATTATCAACTTTTACTTTTAAATTATTTTTCAAATTTTTTTTTTGAAATTTGCATGACATTTCTTGTCAAGTTGCTCTTTATGATTTTGTTTATGTGTTTTTGAAAGAAATCAAACCAATTTTCTCAGGTGTCAGAGGTTTAAAGATTAAAAGTTTATGGAAGTGACTTTTTTTTAGTATTTCAGAAAGGGGTACAGCACTGATAGTGCTGTTTTCTACAGAGGGACACTAGTAATGGTGATGGTGGTGAAGTGTTGAACTGTTCTTCAGCAAAGTACTTAACCTCCAAATTGTAAGTGTGTGTGAATGTTTATCTGCTGAGCTTTCATGGCAGCCTCAGCCACCAGTGTGTGAACGCTGCTTTGATAGGTCACTACTAGAAAAGGGTCATGCAAACTCAGTCCATTTTTCTGCATTAGCTATCGTTGTAGTGATCAACAGACCAAATGGCAGCCTCGAGGAGACTGAGCTGACACTATAGCTCACACTATCACTCCATCTGACTTGTGAAAATGGGCTGGTACGTGTTACAAAATGCGTGACTTTTCAAGTCAGACTGCGTCTTAGTTCACCGAACTATAAGCTGTGAAATAAAATGCTAACGGGCACATTAATATTTAACATTGTTTTCTTATATTATATATAATGTCAGATACACTCTAGGTAAAGTCCATCAAACGGGGCTCAGTGTGATGTAATCTTCTGTATAGATTTTTCCTAAATATTTTACCCTGTCTTTTGTCTTGCAATAAGAAAAGTATTTTACCCCTATTTTGAACTAAACATTGCATGGTGGGTGCAATTGTTGACTTCACGGTACTGCCATTTTGGAATGTAAACTGCAGATACGGAAGGATACCTAAAACGTAATATGAAGACGTAGAAGTCCACTGTTAGTGGCCACATGTGGCGGCTTGGGATGAGTATGCGTTGCATACCCAAAAGGCTTTGTAAATTAAAAAAAAAAAACAAAGTCCATGAAGAAAAAACACAAATGCAAAAGCCACAATGAAAGTGAGCATCAGTTTATGTTGACAATTAAACTGTTATTGCCAGCAGACTATCATTACATAATATTAATATTTATGTACTCTGCCATCTAGCAGTAGGCTATTATAAAAGCTAGCTATGCAAGTAAAATTAGAAAAACATAGTTTAACAATGTCTTTTAATAAAGCATACAAAATAAAATAATAATAATTTTTTAAAAAGTTGGTGATGTTACTTAATAGGATTAATTAAGCCTACGCTGTATACGAGACACAAAGGGTCTGTGTGTCATCCGTTTATTCAATTATTCAAGGAGATGATGAGAAAACAAATGTCTTTTTTCAATATCTGAAAGACAAAAAACAAAATTCTCTCTTTTGTCTTTCTCTTTTGTCTTGTCTTTCAGTTTCTTAGATGGAATTGAATAATGATATGAGCGGATAATACATGGACAACATAGCTATATTAAGGTTTATTTATGGTAACGCAAAGTAGCTCATGACTTTGGTAAGTGTCACTCGACAGATATGAAAAAATCATGCACTGGTTTCAATTGATGCTTTATCGCAAGGTTTTACGCTGTCTCCATGGTAACCACAGTCCCATTTTAATAAATATGAAAACACAAAAGATAAAGAATAATACTGTGCATTTGTGACAATCACAAAGCAAACGTAATTAACTAACAAAAAGTGTTCGGCTTAGCCCACTCTTCAAACGTGCAAGAACTTTCTCCTTCCACAAGTGTCTGCAACAGTTGCCTTTTGCATTTTTGTTTTACATGAATGTGTTTGTGTTCTTCAAATTTGCAAAGCATTTTGGATTTGTAGTTTAGTTTAAATGTCTCTGCCACCATGTCAGATAGATGAGTGACTGTAAGATATGGCAAAAACACGTCCAGTGAAGATAATGACTATTTTATGACATGAAAATTTGAAAATAGTAAAAACTTTTAGCTTTAAAGTAAAAGAGTAAAAAACGGTGCTTTCAAATGCACTTACAATAGGATCAAATGTTTCTTGCTCTCTGCTTTGGGAGGCGTCTCTGCTTCATCATTTTATGAACATAGTGGAGTTGAAATGCAGGTCAAATTTGGACTTTCCAAGTACTTTCCAAAAAAAGGATGAAGCTGCAAATGATCTCACTTCCTCTCAGTCCTCATTTAGATTTTATGGCCCACATCATGGCACACATCATGTTTTAGTGCTTATTTTCAGCCACAGTAGGCACCTGTTCTCAGCCAAAAAGTGTAAGAAGGAATAAAAAAGAGCAGGTGGCCAGAAACACGACTCCAAATTAATGTAAAGTAATAAAAGTTGCTCCATGTCTGCCGGTGTTAATAATAATTAATTTGTTAGCTGTTAACCTCAACTTTATAAGGTATAAGTAGGCTAAGGCTGGTTTCACACAGCACACGTCAGCGGTGCTTGACTGCAGGCTCGCCGAACTGCTGCGTGTTTCGTGCTTGTGGTGTTCACACATGCAGCGTTGTTGCAACGCTGTTGCAACGTTGCTGCTGAGTCGCTGCCACGTTGCTGCCACGTTACAGCATGCTTCTATGAGTTGTGCATTTCCATATTTATAAGCACAAATTCCACTCGTTTATCAAGCCGTACAAGCTCCCACATTACCGACAACATTGTCCTGTAAATGTTTCAAAATAAAATGCCTTGTATCAGCAACTGATGGGATTCTGTCCTCAGAGGGCTTTTGTTTTGAAAGGGAAGCAGGGAAGTTGCAGTAAAACAGATGTTTTTGTATTTCCTCATCTCTGTGACAGAGAGAGACTTTTAAACTGCAGTAAAAGGTGTTCTAGAGTCAATTTAATCATGAAAACACCATTTTCACTGTTTATTTCTGCTGACAAACCTGTGCATCATGCAGAAAAAATCTTCGAGCCACCGTTTCTCTAGATGTGCTGCAGCTGAGACGCAGCTGACAAACGCTGCTTAGGCGGGCAGTGTGGATGCTCTAACTTGATAACATGGGCGCCGAATTAAAAAACAACACGTTCAGCACTGCTGACGTACGCGCTGCTGTGTGAAATGGGCCTAAGTGTTTACAGGTTGCTGTGCTGCCCCCAGGTGGCTAAAACAATCACTTGATGCAGGTTTGAGTGACATCACCAAGTCAACATGAGATCACACTCTTTAGCAAGAGCTCTTCTCCTCAGCTCTGACTGTGATTTTGATCTTCCTCTCCTGGTGGATGTCTGTAAAGGAAGAAAAAGGAGATTGTTTCAAACAGTTTCTTTTGGTGAGGAAGCAACAGTGACCAGCAAAAAGTGAGATTTTTATGATGGTTACTTTTGTAAAATAAAGACTGAACAGGGGAAAGTAGACAGCAGAAGTCAAGTAATAATTACCTGCAAAGTCAGTCTTAAAACATAGGTTTGGTCACAAGCCCATTGTTATTCCAAAGGCGTTAAATACTATCGCTTTTGCAGTGATTTTGGTGTAAGATCCTAAAACCACCTCTCGCATCTGCATGATATGCTGCTGGATGTTGTTAGTTGAGCATGTGGCTGTACAGAGCCATTGGGGTTACTATTATATGCTGCAGAATGGCACTTGCTGCAGCAGCACAGTGTGTGGACAGGTGGCGTCAGGTGGCAATACAATTGGATGACATCACAGCAGCGGCATCCCACAATGTCAAAAACAGACACAGAAGGATACTTAAAGCATAATATGTAAAAGCAGACATTCCCTGCAAAGCAGCAACGTGCGATGACTTGGTATGGGAAAGTGTTGCCAACAAATATTAAGTGAGGGGTCTGGGGGTCGTTTCCTAGGAAATATTAAGCATCAGGCACTACCTTTACTGCATTCTAGGGGCTATTTTATTAACCAATTTGTCGTGGAAATGTATTTATTTAAAGGAAAACACAAAATTTAGGTTCTAATTCAAAATAAATCAATACGGAACATAATGCAGTAAGTCTCTGAGGCATTCTGTGTTGTTTTCCAATATTTATTCTCCTGTTGATCAACAATTCCCATGTTAAACCTGCTGAGTCACCACAAACTTAGGCTGATTTGAGGCATCCATCCATGGTTCGGAGGCACCAATGTGGATGATGTTTGTACGGTATTTAAGGGATGTTGATCTATCACTAAAACATCACACCTGTGTCCGCAAAACAAAAAAATTAAATCTATGTGGTCCAAAATGGTAAAAATTCCTGATGCATAAAGCTTCAGAAATGTAATTTTACTTGAGGATCACACCCAAAGAAAGAAAGAAAGAAAGAAAGAAAGAAAGAAAGAACAAGAACTTGAAATGTGAACTGATGCTTACTGTCTGACTCAGAGTCTCTATCAGTTTCCGTCTCCACTGATGCCCTCTTCCTCTTGCAGCCCTGGCTGCCTTCTAGTCCTGAAACACTCTCCTTGTCATCCTGCTCGTCTGAGCTGCCTCCCCGCTCAACTGCTGGTGACGACGACTATGATGAGACAGACGAAGGTTCACAATAGAAAGTAATCTTCATTTCAAGTGAAAATAACCATGTGGACATTTTGAAATTGGATGAGTGCCTCAACCGTAACCTCTTGGTTGGCTTGATTGACCTTACCTTGCCATTTGATGATAAGGATTCTTGCATCGCCGGATTCAGAGTCTCCAGCACCACTACTGCTACAGACACATGACACCATGAGTATTTTTCACCTGTAAATATATGGATGAGCACACGCTGACCCATATGAATCTAAGCTCCTCACCTGGACGTAATGATATTGTGAGGACAGGCACCTTTTTCCCGTTGCTTTGTTCCATCTTTTCAATCACCTCCTCTTCCTGCTCTTGATCTGTGATTACCTGCAAATACCAGATCATTATATAATGAATTTTATTAGAACCTTCTTAACCATCACTCCCATGCCTTTTATTCTTGCCAAGTCATATTACCTTGTGGTTACGGTCGCTGATAGACTCTTCCTCTTGTTGTTTGATTGGTGAGGTAAGGGAGGATGAGTCAGGGGCAGCCGGACAGGGTGTTGATATTGGTCCAAGTGCCTTCCCATCCTTGTCAGGGCTCCTCTGTGCTTTCTCCCCACCTTGTAAGGCTAAAGGTGAATCATCTCTTGGCGTTTGGCTTGATTTGGCTTTTCCTCGATCAGATAGGTCCAGAGGCCCCTCGTACGCCTCTCTAAGCCTTTCCCCAGCGACCACCTCAGTCTTGGTTGGTGGAAGCTCCTTTTTCTCCTGCAGTTTACTTTGACTCTCCATCTGCTCTGATGGACTTCTCAACCTGAACACCACAGTTGGCTCTTTGGAAAGGGGCTGGGAGAAGTTCTGTTTGTGCCAGGGAGACCCAAACATTGGCCCTCTGGAACTGGCATATTGGCTTGTTGGGATCAGGTTGGGAAAGCGTGGCAGGTTTGGTTTGGTGGAAGGTTGCACCCCCAGGCTGGTCCCTGCAGCCTCAGTGACCCAGTCAGAGGACTCAGGTAGGGGCCAGGGGAGAGTAACATGGCTGCTCTTGATCGGTTGAGGACGGCAGGGGACAGGAGCATGGAGCACATGTCTGCTAGGGTTCACCTCTCTGCTGTTTGAGGAAGAAGAATTCTTAAGGAGGAGAGCCTGAGGATGAGTGGAAGGTCGCTGGTCCAGTCCTTCAACAGTCTGAGCTCTAAGTTATGAGAAACAGAGGCCAGGTGGATAGGGAGAGGTTACAAGGTCCCTGCAGGTCATTAGGCCTCAATGTTGACGCTCAGTATGTTTACATGCAAAGTTAAATGGAGCTATGGTTACAGCACAATTAGGCCATTTAATTGGACTACGGTCCTTGTCCTAGGATACAAACATTGGGGTAGAATCAATTTATTGATAGAAGTATGTCCGACTCCACCACGGTAGGTGGGCATATGCTCCCTTGCAGCGAGTTGCTATTGGACCTTCTTCAAATGTGTCACATACCAAACAAATTAGTGAGCGGAAAATTAACTGCATGTCAGACAGTTAAAAATGTATGGTTCTTGCTCTAGCCTTCATCATGTTGATACCATCGTCTTGCTTTGTTTTTTTCCCTTCTTCTTTGTCTTTTGTTTTTCCGGCTTTCTTCTATGAATTTATGCTGTTCGACTTCCAGGTCAAGGCCAAGCACGGGGACTATGGAGAATGTGTATAACGCCTAGAGCCGATCAGGTCTGATTGAGACGTATACTTCCGAGAGGAAATCAACCCCACACCACATTATTAAGGTGAGTTCGAGAAATTCAACTTAGTACAATTTCAGTCAGACTAACATGTTAATATATATATAAAAGTCCAATTTTAGTCGGACTAACACAATGATTTGACTTTTTCTAACAATGTGTAAACAAACTGACTAATGCAATAATGTAACAGCAATTAGATTACTTTCTGTGGTAACAAGTAGTTAGGTAGTCCAAAAAGACTTAAAACTTTGATATGAACAACTGAAGCTGAAGACTGACTTTTGGTAGTTACCCTTTGGCTCCCAAAACAAATACATACTTTTTAATAAACCCCCCTAGTCATTGATTTGCTCTATTCACTGTTCCATATAGTCTTTTACAGATGCACAACAGCCTGGTTTGCTACTTCCAATGTCCCTCTGTCTTACCTCCTTTCTCCAACATGGGTTACACTATGCTCTGTCTTCCAGGAAAGAGGCTTGTATGACTCCTGTAAGGTTGAAAAGGGCAGAAAAGAAAAGAAATGACCAAATGACCATAGTTTGACATTTTGTAAACAAAAAAGATGCTCTCCTTCTGAGAGTTAGATGACAAGATGGATACCAATCTTGTCTGTGTACGCTAAATATAAAGCTACAGCCAGGAGACAGATGGCATAACTTAGCATAGAGACAAGAGACAAGGAACCCAACTAACCTTGCTCTCTCTAAATTATTTTTAATTGTCTTAAGACTTTTTTGAGGATGACATAATGAGTTTCAAAGATATTTTTTCAAGAAAGAAAAAGCATTTTGCTGTAAAACTGCTGAAGTATAATAGTGTTTAAATATGTCATTAGTACGTTTACACTGGGTGTTTTTACAGGTTTCTCTCTTGCTGAAGCAAGATGCCTGTGTGTTTCATACTGGTATGTACTCACACAAGCAAAGGGTTTTGCTGATTCTTTCAATTCCCAGCTGATGAAGAGACCAGGAGTTGTTGGATAAAACACATTAGGTGATATAACATAACATTTGTGTATGGAACGTGTCTAAGTCACCTAGTTTGCCAACTCGCGAGTGTTGGTGACATTTGCGAGATAAGAGATGTAGTTCACTGAGCATTTCCACACAAAACTAAATACTACTACAACAAATCTTACACCCCTTTCCCACTGAAATTAACGTGTGCATGCAGGTTTTTTAAACAAGGCTGCATTTCCACTGCCGCCAAAATCCCCGCTGGAGAGCGAGTCTGCCTTTTGTGTCAGCTAGCATTTGTGTGTGTTTTTGTGTTGGTGTGTTGGTGTGACGCCACAGACGGGCCGGAGAACAGGTTAACAAGAGACCGCAGAAGGGAAAGAGGTTTTGAATACTTTTCAGTCATTTTTTCTTTTTATTTATCTCTTACTTATTAACTCCCTTTTCACACTCGGTGCAGGCTAATTTGAAACAAAGTTTTAGGGCAGCTTTTAGCCAGATGTTAGCAGGTGATAGCATTTTTTTGTGCAGTGGGAATGAGACTTAAGACAAACTGTGACTTTCTTGAGTTACAAAATAATCTTTTAATTTGACAAACATGATAGGTGGAGATCATGGCACAATTTAAATGGGCCCAAAAATGATTTTTCTCTTGCTGTTGACAACTGAACATATTTTTCTAAGATAAAGTCCTATGGGGGACTCCAGAAAGGAGGAACTTGGTTTCTCTGAGAGTGGTGTTGAGCCTCATGCCTTACTCTCAGCAAGAAAGCAAACATTAATTTTTCCCACTATGTTCAATATATTTGACACGCATTAGAGACCATGTTAGAACCTGTATTTAAACGTCCACGAGAGTGAGCTGATGTGGAAACTTACAAAGTGGCTTCTGCTCATCCCTCTGAGCTGTCTGTGTTCAGATTCTGTTTGATCACAAACAAAACACAAACATGAACTTATGTTAAAATCAATGCGTGGCAATCAACACTTAAACATGCCCAAACATTTCCTCCACTTGGCTTTTCCTCATCCTCACCTTCAGTTCTTTGCTCTACCTCAGCTTTCACTGCAACATTGCCATCTGCTGGCTGGTTACCGGCCCTGCTGGTTGCCATAGTGATGAGGGCCACAGGTCCCGAAGGGGGTGAAAGGTCAGGGGAGCTGTTTACTTTGACCTCTGCGGTGATGCTGCTATTCGAGGAGTGGTCGCTTTGACCTCTGCTACACACACACACACACACACACACACACACACACACACAAACACGCAATGATTGTGTGAAAAACTGCAGACCACAGTCAATTCCTGGAGTTGGCAGTGAGATCTTTTTTGAAAGGTGATTATTATATTGGTCATACAATCAACATTTGTTAATATTCTGAAATGAAAATAAAACAGTCCCCCCCCCCCCCCCCCCCCCACACACACACACACACACAAAAACAGTAGTCACACATTTGAAGAATACTTTGAGAATAATTTTCAAGCCTCTTCTACATAGAAGATTAAAGTTGACTCATCCTAATACTTTGTAATAATCAAAAATTATATACTCACTCAAGTGATGCTCTTACATTCCTTAGCTCATCTCTTAGTTTCCTGTTTTCCTTTTTCAGGTTGTTCATCTCTCCCGCTGCAAAACAGACCACAAGTCATGATCAGAGCACTTCAGAAAAAAGCTGTCTTTAAAAATGCCCTTTGCAAAATTCAGAGCATATGAGTTGACTGATTTTCAATACGGAGATGGCTGAAACAGTAACACATTCTCGTCCCAAGTTATTACATGTTGCCACTTTGAAGGGGACTTCCGCATCTACCTATAATGCTCTAGTTATCTTTCTGCATCTGCTGCTGACATTCCGGGATGCCACTATCTTGATGTCAACACACGCACATGGTGGGATGACGCTGCATATGGTTATGTTTAGGCAACAACAGCACTTGGAAGCCAATGTTGGAACGCCAGCAGAACGCACATGCTGGCACGGATGATTAGGATTAGGGGAAGGAGGCACATGGTAAGGTGGAGGAAAAAAATCATCGCATTTAGACAGGAGGAAAACACTGGACTCCTGCATGAAGGTCCAGGGTTTGTTGAACCCTTTCACAGCTCCTACCACCCTTTATATTAATTGTTTTTGGCAGTGTTTCAACCCAGTGCCATCCTGTGGCATAACATGTGGATGCGTCAGGATCCGTCCAGCCGCATTCTTAAGTGAAACTGCCCATCCAGGTATCAGGCTGTGGCGGTAGGTACCATCTGGCCTTCCAGCGGCATATAATAACACCACCACCGGTTCTGTCCGGCCATGCTCTCCGCTGGAGCATATCATGCAGATGTGAAAGGTGGCTTTGGCATCAGGATCATACACTGAAAGCACTGTAAAAGCTGTGAAATTTGCAGACTTTGAAATGAGAATGGGCTGGAGACAGCTGCTAGCAGCAAATGGTGCTAACTCCATAAACAGTGTTAAACATTGGTGACAGTGCTGCCACAGCTAATGGTGTTAACCAGGGGGAAATTGGAGGGTGGGTGCTACACGTCCATGATGACGCTGTGCAAATATCCGTGGTAACTGCCACATGAGCACAACGCAGATTGATGGCGATGTGCTAGTTGATGGGATACAAACATGCAGCTGGACCAGCTTACCACAACAAACCACAGAGAAGCTCAGATGAAAACACACACAGAAGTTGCCGGACTTCATTCTCTGCTCTGGACGGTATTATTTCATTACATCTTTGCATGGCAAACAGCGATTTGCAGCTCTATTAATGCTCTGAATGTTGCATACAGGCACCTTAGTATTTGTAGCGGAATGAAAAAACATGGATAAGAGGTTAAAAGAACGTTCTACCAAATGCCAGAAGGCAAGGAAGACATACGAAATGAAGGAAACTAACCCATGTTTTGTGACACAAGGCTGATAAGAAATGTGACACAAGAGACTAGTGAAGGATGACAAATGGGTGTAGGGCTGGATCACTGATTTGAAATACCCAGAAGAGAGATGTGCTGGAGGCTCTGTATCTGCGAGGCTTCAAATTCCTGCTGTCTTCTCTTGGCTACCTCCTGAGTTACTGTACATCTGTCACACAGCCCCGCTCTTAACCTGCACAAGCAGCAGAAAACCACACAACATCACAAACAGACCTGAAAGGTGTAAAAAACACACTATAATACACATAATAGTTATGTAAAAGTACCAAATGCATCACCTGTACAGTTTAACACACATTTAATGGCCGATTATATGCACATTTTGAAAGACGTAACACTTTTTTTTTCAAATTATAATTATTAAATTGCATACTTGCTTAAAGGTGCAACTTAAAATACTTGGCCACATGCTTCAAACTCTGAAGGTCAGTATAACACTGCTATTGTCTAAACTTCTCGTGTGGCAGTTTTAGCAAGACCATATCAGCAACAAGCAGCCACACCACTTAGCCATTTAGAATAGTGTGGTTTGGGTTGTCATCCATTGTAATGCCTGTCCTTTGGGTGTCCCTTAGCTTTTCAAAAGTCTTTGCCGAAAAAACTCTGGACTTGATTTTGTGTTATGGACCCTGGATTATCTGGCTCTAGGCATATTTATCCAACGCCTGAATAGGGTGCTCCAGGAATGATATTTTATTATTACTACATTTTTTTTGCAGGGCAACCTAGAAGTTAGTGTCACCCTGGATCCAAATAGCCCATGGGATTTTTCCATTGTCTTTTGGGTTTGCAGAAAATAAGCTCTGTAGCAAACAAAAGTTTATGATATTTACATGTTTTGTTTAATAAGATTTTCCTTAATAATGAACACTACTTTTATGACCTTTGAAGTGCGCAATCACTAGAAGAAAAAGATAACATAAGGCCACAAACAAACTACACCCAGGCTGCATAACTTCAAAGTCAACACCACAGTGAGACTGTAAAGCCATGTTTGGCATGCTGGGGTTCTGTAGTCTCATTTAGCCATTCTTAGGTAACCACCTTTTTAAAGATACTTAAAAGATTCAAAATTGAAAAAGCAGGGTATTTACAGATGTATTTTATTTCGTATAACAAAACCAGGCATCAAAATACAGAATATTACCAAAAACACCATTGATTTTGAGGCAAAAGGGGAACCGGGAAGTTCAAAGATGCCAATTCATTTCTGGTTTTATGGACATATTCCTGCTCCACTCTATTGAGATAACGATCTAAGATCACAGACTTGAACCAGCAAGAAAGAGTAAGCCTGCAAGCTATCTTATCCCATCTTGACAGTAACACCCTGAAGTGTCTGACCTAACCACACCGGTATAATAGCTTTCAGACCTTTGATTGTCTGAAGGAGGGGGAAGTCAAGAACATAAAATTATCGATAAAGTTTACATCAGGGGAGATAGCAGGTTTCTCAAAACATGAAAAACTATTACTGAACTTAACTTCTTAGTCCTGTCTTGATGGACTGAAGGCAAACTGGACACCACAGTGACTCACTATCGCCTCTCAAGGTAAAAGTGGTATTACAAGACAGAACAAGCTGGGGCTAGCTAGTTAGTATGCTAATTTCAGTAGATATCCTTGCTACAGATGTCTTTAGCGTAATGTCAGAACTGTTTCTAAAATTCTGTCCATATCTTACACATTACACCTTTCACTGACCTGCCATAGCCGTGGTCCAGTATGACCAGCATTTTGTGGTGGCTAATGTTAGCAAAATATCAAAGATATGACTGTGTTACTGAAGCAGGGTTCCTACAGCTTATGGCAAGACTTTGAGACTTTTTAAGACTTTTAAAGCCACTCAGAATTAAGTTTAAGACCAGTTTATTTATAACCAAAACTGAACAAAACTGAATTGACAATTTTATTTTGCCGAAATGTTTATTTGAACAAAAAATATGATTTTTTTTGTCCAGTGAAATAGTTAGATTATCTATGTCAAATGCTGGAAAAATAACCATTTCTAGAGTGGAGCACATGGAAGACAGTGAACATATTATATAATCTTAAAGGTATCCATTTAGTTTACCAACAGAAATGGGAACTATTGAGCATTTCCGGACGATTTTGTGTTTTCTAGATAATTTTGTGTTTCTCAATTTGCATGTAAGATTCAACTGCTTGGATTCCCATTATGACAAGTTTAAGAAAAATAATTTTTTTAAAATGATTTAACAAAAACCAAATAAAAACAAAACAAACAAAAGATGTTACCAATTATTTCAAGATTTTACAATGCAATGCTTAAAAAAAGATCCATAAATCCTTTTTAAGTCTTTTGAAAGATTTCAATGCCTTTTAAGACTTTTTAAGGATCTGTGGGAACCCTGTGGAGTACCCTTCACTTGTGTTACCATACTATATTTTAGTATTTATTTCCATTATCCAATTTTGAAAATCAAACACAAACGGATGTTTTGCAGCTGTAATACTGTACACACAGACGTACACAGACAACCATATACATGCTGTAATTCAAATTTAAAACAAAAGCTGAATGTAACCTTAGTACCTGTTTTCCAGAGTCTTAATGTTTTCGGTGAGTAATCTCTGCTGTTCTTTCATCTGCTGGTTTTTGGTGAACAGCTCCTCCATTCGCTTTGTATCACTATTTGCATGTATGAAGCAAAATGACACACAAACACGCACCGAGCACGTACACACACAAACACAAACACAAAACAAGAATTACTGTCAGATCCTTATATCAATCTGATAACGCATCACACTTTCTATGATCAATGAGATACAGCATAATACCTCATCTCTGGAATATTCACTATTAAACAATAGTCAAGCAGGCAATACTTTGTAAGGTTGGTTCATTTATTGTCTATTTCCTTTCAGTTCCAGGTAGGTTATCAGATAATTTCTGTATGTATAAGTCTTAAGGACACAGTATTAAAAGTGTGATTACATTCAAAATTTTACTTAAGCAAAAGCACAAAATTAACAAAATCTCATTTAAGTACAAATTCAAAATTGTGGAGATGACAGCAGAGTTTAGGAGGAACCCCACTAACACTGCTTGATCACCATACTATGTCTGCTCTGGAAACCTTCAGGTTTCTGGGATCGACCATCTCCTACAACCTAAAGTGAACTTCAAACATCCATGGACTGTCCATCTTAATAAGATAATGAATTTGGTATAGAGCCACAACTGGTGGAACACTCAATAAGTTTACATGCACAGTTAAGTGGAGCTATGGTTATAGCTCAATCAGGCAATTTAATTGGACTGTCCTTCCCCCAGTATACTAGCACCGCAGAAGAATTGACTTATTAACAGGAGTATGTCCAACTCCACCACAGTAGGTGGCGATATGCCCCCTTTCAGCTGATTGCTATTGGACCTTTTTCCTGTTGACCCATTACGTCACATATCAAACAAGTTAGCAGGCAACAAACCGGTTGAATGTTGAGCGATGACAACATGGATAACTTCTCATTGCTTTACATTTTGTACCTACTTTATGTTTTACTTGGTACCTTTGTCTTGTTTTGTTTTCTTCCCTTCTTCTGCTTTTGTTTTTCTCTGCTTTCTGCTACGAATATATGTTGTCAAAGCCAGGCGCATGGACTAGGGAGCATGGGCACAACACCAAGGCCAGTTTAGGTCAGGTTGAGGTGTATCCATGAAAGATTAAATAGACCTCCAACAGCATTATCTAGATGTGTTAGTCTAACTTCGAGAAATGTGAGTACAATTTTACTTGAACTAACATGTTTACATATATTTTTAAAGTTCAGTTTTAGCCAGACTTACACAATAACTTAACTATTTTTAATATCATCCAAATGTACTGAATGTTTTGATGGTGATGAAATGATTTCACTTGCTTCTCCAACATTCAAAACTGTCTCCAGGACTTTCTTAAATGAACTCCCAGAATGCAGACAATCCCACTCCTTTGCCAGTTGTTTTTTTTCTACTAGTTCTAAGGAGAAACAAATCACAGACTTTGTGACTCTACCAGACTGAATTACTTGTTGCAACATGAGCACCTGTACAAACTAAACATGGATGCAAACAGGGCCCGGTGCAGGGCCAGTATGACTACCTGCCTTCCTGGTCCACAAAAAATTCAGGCCTGTGCACGACTCCCACTAAAGTTGTGTTTAGCTAAACTTGATTATCTTGTCAGCGTTGTCTAAACATGATCTTGTAGAGACCTCAGGGAGGTGAAGACTCACCAGCCCTTCTTGTTGGAAAGCTCTTGGATTTTCACCTGCCACCCTGGAAGTCAAAAACACATTACAACTGTTTTTAATTCTTGAGAATTACATGATATACTCCTTGTGTTACAGTTATATCAGAATTTTTGTCTTTTTTGCCC
>NC_056470.1:1278826-1313826 GCF_008729295.1 Plectropomus leopardus | reverse complement strand
GATGTTCCAAGCTGTGATGAAGAGCTGTGTTGCTCGAAATAGCACTTCTACTTTGATGCATTAAATTCATGAAAACTGGAGCCTTGTAGTGTGTGAGCCATTTTTTTGCCTTTGTACTTTTCACTAGTTTGATTCAGCAACTGCTCCACATTTAGATTGGATGTGCATAAATACTTTTGCTTCTGTATACCAGAATTATTTTACACTATGCATACAATAGATGCCATGATAGACATTGAACATAACAATAAAGTTACAATGCAGAAGTTCAGAATGACAATAAAGACTTTTATGACAAATATGGATATGGGAATGAGTAGGAAAAAACCTCTGGGCACTACCAAACAGTTGGACCTGAGCCAACCTATTTTCCCTCCTTCATAAAGACCTGGAATGTGGACAAACTATACAAACAGTCATTGTTCCAGCACAGCATACACACAGAGGAAGGAGATACAAGAGACGAGGCTGAATCTCTTGAGGATGGAGATAGAAGTACTCTTGAGGGAGGCCAGAGGGAGAGAGAGAGGCTCAAGACTGACAGGAAATACTTAAAAGAGAGAACAAAGGAGGGGAAGACGGGGAAAGAGAGGTACAAGGGAAAGAAATAGAGATGTAAATGCAGCATAAACGCTAATGTGCTTGTGCCTGTTGGACAACAAACAAAGGCTTAGAGAGATGTACTGTTAACAAGACACCTAGGCCCAAACATCTGTCTGAATTGACCACATTTATTGTTGAGATGTCAGTATAAAAGACAAACAACTAGGAAGCGACACAAAACAATCCAAAAGAGATGCCAAATGGCCACAAAGAGACACAAAACGACCACAAAGAGATGCAAAAAGACCAAGAAGAGCTGCAAAAAGAGCGCAGAGATGCCAAGAGACCACAAGAGATGCAAAGCTAACACAAAGATGTGCAAAACAACTACAAGGATACACAAAACAACAGCAAAAGGATGCACAACAACCACAAAGAGATGCCAAACGACTACAAGGAGACACAAAACAACCACAAAGAGATGCCAAAAGACCACAAGAGACGCAGAACAAACACAGATGTCTAAAGCGACAAGGAGACACAAAACAACCACAAAAACAAGCAAAACCATACCAAAGAGACACAAAAAATACCCAAAATAAGTGCAAAAGGACAACAATGAGATGCAGTATGATTACAGAAGCACAAAACAAACACTAAGATATGTAAAACGTCCACAAAATGAGAGACAAAAGAGACACAAAATGACCATAAAGATGAGGCACAAACATCCACTAAGATATGCAAAGGAACTAAAAAGTGACACGAAACAACCATAAATGTGTAAAAAACAAACACAAAGAGACACAAAATAACAACAAATATTAAAAAAACAACCACAAAGACACAGAAATGCCCCTGTGAGACACTAAACAACCACAAAGAGATACAAAATGGCCACAGAGAGACACAAAACAATGACAAAGAGGCACAAACACCCAATAAGATGTGCAAAAGCAACCACAGAGTCCCAAAACAACCATAAACGTGCAAAACAACCACAGAGATTCAAAACAACTATAAAGATGTGCAAAACAACCACAGAGTCCCAAAACAACCATAAACATGGGCAAAACAACCACAGACATGCGAAACAACTATAAAGATGTGCAAAACAACCACAGAGACCCACAACAACCATAAACATGTGCAAAACAACCACAGACCCACAACAACCATAAACATGTGCAAAACAACCACAGACCCACAACAACCATAAACGTGCAAAACAACCACAAAGACACAAAACAACCATAAAGATATGAACACAAAGATAAACAAAACATTGACATTGTGAACTAAAATTGAAAACGTGGTAATCTAAGATGATTTAGTTTTCCAGTTTTAGTTTTAAATTCTTGCTGCGGTATTCTGAACTTCTCTCCCACGGATGCCAATAAAGTTGGCTTGAATTGAATGCCTCATTTACTAGTGTAATGTTTAAATTTATCCACAAGAGGGCCCAGTTGGACCTTGAAGCAGAGGGGGGCTCAGCACAATATTATTGAGACCTTTAAGTTCATGATGACCCCAGATTTTCCCATACTCCTCTAAATCAGTGCTTGTAATAGATTGAGGGTGAAGCAGTTTGGGTGGTTTTGGGAAGTTGAGCAGGCGACCATGAGTGGAGTGTGTACAGAGTCATCTGGGGGTGAAAGGTCAAGCCTGCAATTCATCGCTGTCCTTTTTTACTCCTCTGCAGATAACTCCTTACTTCCTTGCCTCTTGGTGCTCAATTGGAACATTCTTTTAGTATGAAAACATGATGAAAAAGCTGCAAAAATTGTAAAAATGTCCCACATCTAAGGGATTTTCTAGGAAGAATTCTAAGATTTTATGAATACCTCGCATTTGATTGTGATACTTCTGTGCACAGTTCAGTAAATATAAAGTGCAATGTTTATTTTCAATTCAGTTTTAGGTTGTGCAGTCATAAACTGACAGGGGGAAGTGCAGTGCAGTTCAGTATAGCTGGTTGTCTGTTTAACACAGCCAAGCCAGAGGAACATGAGTAACATGAACAAACAGAAAGCTTCAACTTCACAATCCTATCAGAATATGTGTGTATTTTACAGGGTGAGTCTGTCTCAAGGGCTTTCGGGTACAATAACACAGACCTTAGCTAAGTCTGTGAGTGTGTGAACGTGGGTGTGAGAGTGTGTAAGTGTGTTTGCTTGTCTGTGCTGATGTAAAAAGTTAAATCTGGTCATGGAATAACTTGGCCTTCACTGTTAGTGATACATTGAACAAACTGCACTGCAAATTATAGTGAGAACATTTTAGATATAACATTTTTTTTCCCTTGAAACAAGCAAGTTTGGTTGGTCAGTGGGTCCACTACTTTCATCCAAACAGAAATACCTATCATCTATTGGACTGGCGTGAAATGTTGTACAAGTAATCATGTTGCTCAGATGATGCCGATCACCTGGCCTTTCGTGTCACCATGAGGTTTTTGGTTTTGAGCGAAATGTATGCCAGCTGTACAATAGACTGGTATAGATATTCATGGTCCCCAGATGACATGTATCAGTGACTTCGGTGGCACTAACTTTCCCTCCAGTGCCACTAGTAGGTCAAAATTTTCCCTTATCAATTAATATATAATAATATATATCTGGACATCTAAAAAACTAATTTGGATACATTTTAGTAAAGATATTCATGATCTTCAGAGGATGAATCTCAGTGACTTTCAGCTTACATTTATCTAGTACCATCATCAGGTTAGACTTGACTTTTCCATTACTTTGGTTTTTGACCAAGTACAAAAATAATGTAATTCTCAATAGTAGTCATTGCACTTTGTGTTAAGTGCCACATTCAAATCATTAAACATCGTGTCAAATGGAATTAGAATTGTCCTTTTTTTATTTTATAGATATTATGGATAATTTAATTATCTACTGACAGCTGAATCAGAAATGTCCCAGTTTTCATTCCTGATATCTAAGTACCTAAAGCTACAGTCAATTTCCGTTAGCAAAAAAACGAGCCTCAAAACCATAAAAACTACATGAACTAAACAGTAAGACAGAATTTCTGATTCCTTAGAGGGTCTTTAAGCTACAACAATGGACAAATGTTAGCATGCAAACATGCTGACATCACATTTAGCTCAAAGCACAGCTGTCCACTAGCATTACAAACAATGAAGATTGTGGAATATCACCTTTGATGCCACTTTTGACTAATAGTTATGGAGTTACTTTAAAGTTAGTCCATTTTCACTGTATATCATTTTTTCTTTGCTTAGCATGTGTAATAAAAGCTGTAGCTGTATTGTGGTTTAGTTATTTTCATCATTGGACAAAGGTATTGGGCCTAATGATTATTCAGAAACTATAGACTTGTATTGTATTGTATTAGATGGCATGTGAATTATCTAAGGTACTATTGTTATGCATGGAATGTGACAAACAAAAAAAAAACCAAACAGCCAAAATTTTGAAATAAGCTGTTTTCCCTCAAACATTTGCTTAAAATATGTGTGAAGCACACCCAAGGTCCTGTTACAGATATGTTCCCAGGTAAGATCAAATTGTTAAGACAAGAAAAGTGATACTTTTAGTCAAACAGACCTGCAAAGTCAGGTAAAATAATCCAATCCACCATAAACAAGTTTATATTTAGTCAGTTTGATTTGCACCATTGTTTATCAAGATGCAACAGTTACCATAGTCAAATGACATTGGAATTGTGTGCCTTTTTTATTTTATAGGTAATATGGATATTTTAATGATCTACTGACCGCTGAAATGGAAACTTCCCTAGATTTCATCCCACAATCTAGTAGCCTTACGCTAATGCTAAATTCCACTATAAAAAAACAGCCTCAGAACCACAAAAACAGTAAAACTGAATATCCAACTCCTTGAAGGGTCTTGAAGTACAACCAAGCATCGTACAAGACATTTTTAGATGACTAAAATGTTACAATTAACTTTCATGAACTACAAACCCATTGAAAAAGTGATAACTACAGCTACGTCGATACTCTGTGAATCTAGGGTCACACCACTAAAGCACTGTGGAAGCAGCAACAGATGGCATCCAAATGTCACTCACAGCGGACTTTAACTTTAAGCCTTAATAAAATGCAAACAGGTGAGTTACATAAAGATTCACCCTCTCATACAGATGTCAAGAATGTTGAAATAAGCTATAGGAAACAAAAAAAAATTCAGCCTGTAAACACGTATATTTCTGCTGTAAAATTGTGCATTTTGAAATATAAGTCTATGCAGATTGACTCGATGTTGGAGCCTGCCTGAAGTGGCCATTTGATGAACTGCAGTTTAATCAGGATCACTTTGCAGTTATTTATATTTAACTTTATTTGCAGTTATAAATATTTATACTTTATGCAGTTATTGATATTTGGCAGTAAGGATCTGTTCTGGGGTCTCCCTGCCCTTCCACATGCTTACGTGGAAAGCACTAAACAGGAACAGCATCCATTTCTGCCCTTCCTGTGCATACCAGGAAAGCCTGAGACAGGGAGAGAAGCAGCAAAACCAGGACAGAGCAGGTGTCAATGACAGTTATGACACTGATTTATCCGAACAGCATAAAGGAGGATCTGGGATGGAGGAGGGTAGAAAAAAAAAGTGGCGTGCAGGGGGAACAGTGAAGAGTAGGCTGGCTAGAGCAGCTTAAATAAGGTGGCGTGAGTGCATGTAGCAAATCGTATGCTTAGGGGTGAATCAGCTGGCCATCAGCTGATGAGGGCTTGCATGATATCAGCTGATATCAACAGCAGCGCTTGACTCCTTGGCCTGCCTGTACTACGCTATGCTCCAATTTTCGGCATTTACAATTTATTTTTCAGCCTCGAGGTTACCACTACAGACTATTCCATAAAAAATGTAATCAAGAGATGGTGCTAGTCTGTATGAGTATTTACAGATATCTCAAACACCTTGTAAAAAAATTCCAAGTTGCCATTGAGTCCACCAACAACTCTGAGAGCTCTCTCTTTGGGTCAGCGCAGGGTGCTATAAGTTACGACACCCGTGAGCTGCAGGAATTTGAACCCATCCTTAGACTTGTTATGATGTTCATGCACCCTCTCACTTGTTCTCTCTCTCCCCACCCTCCCCTCTCCTCCTCTCCTCTCCTGCACCTCTTATTTATGATCATTACCTTGACCTGCACCAACCATCACTAAAACACTCACAGGCTTGTAAATCAGAGTCCCTGTCTCTCTCTCCATTACATAAACAGCATTTAACAAACCTGTTGAGGAGGCGATAGGCCTGAAGGGCACTAATCACGCGGACATTGTCACAGTTTCTTTTGGAATATTAAGAAAATGTTTTTTTGATAATTTGTTTGGTTCCACAACTTTATTGACAAATCTATTTCCCATTAAAGAGGATAGAGACTATGAAAGCAAGGTTTTAATTATCTGTAGTTTTCACAGGAGATGTTCCCAAAAGAAAGAATGTGTCTTAGTGAAATTCTCAGTTAGTGCATTAACTCTGGACTCCGCCACAAAATGCTGCCTTGTTGTTACTGTGGGGGTCAATGCGTTTATCAAACAGCTTGTTCAGAGTGACATGCAGGGCAGCCATGTGAGTGAGTAACTGTTATTAGGTAGAAGGCTAGGCATGCTGCTCAGCAGCACTCCAACAGGATGCATTACACTTGATGGACATATTGGCTACTAGACTATAGACTAATTGCAAATATAAAATACGCCCAAACATTGCTTCTGCCATGTTAACTGACTCCATTTGCTGTCATATCATATCACTATGAAAGGTGGCTTTTGCTGTCAGTGTCTGAAGCTAAAATCACTGGCACAGCTTCAGTTTTTGATGACTTCAAAATGAGAGAATGGGGTTTGTAGTCGGATGCTAGATAAGTTTAAAATAATCGTAAAATATGGCAGCTATCATTGGTCAGTAGATCAGCTAGTGATAGAACCCGCCAGTATCGGCCACAGTCAATAATATTGTGCCATTAAAGCGTGTTCATTTTCATACAATAAATAAATAAATACAGAGCAATTAAATGAGCAAACAAGCAGATTTAGCAAGCACATATTTTGGCGAGTGGAAATTGTGGATCAAATGCTGCCGATTGTGTCAAATCTTTTGCCCATCATTTCCAGTGAGTGCGCAACAGCTGTTTGACACACTGCACTGTGAAAATTTGTGCACTACACAAGTAAGTACATAGCGCATTCTTTGTACTGCAAGTGAGTGTGTGAATGTACTAATGGAAATATTCTCCAAAATGTCTACTTTTCATCAGCCATGAAAAAAGCCCTATTTTCAGATTTGTAACAATACCTTAAACGGTTGACTTAGTATTTATTTTTGGCATTTTTCCTTTATTTTCAAACTACACAGAGAGACAAGACACACAGGGAGGTGACAGACAGTTATGTATTATGCACCTTAACCTCTCAGCTATTGGGGCACCCTAATTGGTTTATTTAGTTTAACTTATGAGGGACAAGGTAATCCATACGGACCAAGTAGGGAGCTCGAGAGGGCACTGCCGATATTCCCTTGGGCAAGGCACCAAACCCCCAAACTGCTCCAGGGGCACCATGTTATGGCTGACCCTGCCATAATTGCATTTGTGTGTTATAAGTGGGATACTCATATTCATATTTCAGCTGCTAACTGACTTGTGTAGATTGACAATAAAGAAATTAAATTAAATTAACCCTTTGAAACCTGGAGTGACAGAACTTTGGTGCTATTTCTTTCAAAACAGGAAATGTGAAACCTGGTCAGAAATGTTTCACACATTGAACAGAAACTAGTAGATTGGATTATTATTATTATTTTTTTTTACATTTGGCTAAAAAAAAAGCTAGGGAAAAAACTACATTAACATTAACAATGTTCATAATTACATATTTAAAAATGATATTATAAATTTATATTACACATTTTTAAGCTAATTTTCAAGTATTTTTTTTGTACTTTTCACTTATTTTTGGATAATTTCTTCCTTCAGTGTACATTGCTGTCTAAGTGTTTTTGAAGTAAAGTCCATTTTTCTAAGGTTTCAAAGGCTTAAATAAAATAATATAAAATCCTTCAATGTGTCTAAAAATGTCAAAATCACAAATTTGGAGATCCATAGTGTTAAATGAAAATGAATTAATTAGACTTTTGTCTAATTCATTCATTCATTAATTCACCATGTCATAATATATATATATATATATATATATATATATATATATATATATATATACATATATATTATGACAAAAGTCTATTTCTGATATTATAAATGTTTAGACAGAAATTAAATTCTATAAAATTCTAAAGTGATTGGACTCTTCATGAGCAGCAAGGATTGAAAGAGTGGATGCATACCTAAACACACACACACACACACACACACACACACACACACACACACACACAGATAAGACATCAAAGCAGTGGGCAGATTTACAAGACACTGCAGAGGGCCTTTAAAAAATACTGCTGCATAAATGTTTATGCAGCTCTCTCCATGTCAGGCACTAGGGGGAGGAGACCATGGCGGAGCAGCGCGAGACCAGACACTTTGGAAATTAATGGCCGCCTATGAATCTGATGAAGCGTTTGCATTTCTGCGGGGGCATTGTAATGGCTGTAAACGGTCCACGACGTAAATCTGTCCTGCTTAGTTGAGGCCCGGCGGCTCTGACAGGTGCACTCTGGAAATCTCTGACTGTGAATAGTGAGGCGGTGGTGAGTGGACAAGTGTGGTGCACAGGGCATACTGTGAAAAAAGATATGCACTGCTCCTATTAGACACACACAGAAAAGCAGGTGGCTTTTGCATGAGCGTCCATCAACAGCTTATATGAGTACACAGTGGCTCTTAAGAGGCTTTGTTCCTGTTATATTGTACTACATATATATACTGTCTCTGTATAAATACTGACACCTGTGCATTTAGCCCATTACTGCATAAGCACAGTTAACACCACAGCCCACAAATCAGCTACATACTGGAATATAAATGACTGACCAACATGAGCCAGCTTCATCTCTGGCTGACTTCATTAAATAAAGGTGTGAGAAGTTATTACGCCAAACAGTCAGCAAGTCCTCCTGCTGATTTCCAGATAAGGTTGTGTGCATGTATGTGCCAGTGTGTGCACGTGGAAATTCTTGCAGTTTTTTACTTCCCACCCTGTGTGTGCCCATAAGGTGCATGTGTCTGAGCGGGTGTGCACGTGTCACTAAACCTCGGTCGTTGGACTCAGACATGGCATGGGCGTGGGAGACTGCAGCAGAGCTTTGATGAGAGGGTGGAGCGTTGGTGCTGTGTGGCTGGCAGTATGTCTGCTGGACCCGTGCCCATGTTTAGATACACACTGTAGGGTAGCCCAGGAGATACACATGCAAGCACACTCTAAAAGACAAAGGTGCGATATTTCACCTTTGAACAATGAAAAGGATCCGTAGCAGGTGTAGTCGTTAAAAGTGATTTCCTCCTTGCATCTTTTTGTCCCATTCTGCCGTCTGAATTAACTTTTTATTACTGATGACTTGACATAAGCTGAAATTTAATTGATCTTTATTTCTGGCCACTTACGGGCATTGGAAACAAGCCCAACACAACACTGATCACTTTTCCAACCAAAATTAGCATGTCCACGCAGGTTTTACAAACATGATTACACCCGCTAAAAATAGGCTATATGCTGCATTCATGTGATACTAGAATGTTGTAGTTTCCGAGTTGGGAAGTTGTTCTTCCGACTTTGTTGTGTTCACGAGCTTTGAGTTGGTAAAGTGGGAACAACATGGAAGCTACAAAGAGTATAGGTTGCACTTTAATACTAAGAGTGTTTAAACAAGAGGATGATGGCTGTTTCTAGATCATTTATATTTTTATATATGATTTTATCATTTTAAATATATAATATATATATATAATATATAATATATATACATTTAATCTAGGTCACTTTACATGGACAGCAGTTAACATTAATACCATAATACACTTTGTATATGTGATCAAAAATTGATATTTAATATGTGAATTAGTAAAAAAGTTTCTTACCGCTGACTAAACATTGACTTTTGCCCGCCATGTTTATTAATTTTTTAAAGATTATGTTTTGGGGGCAATATCCATTTATTTATAGGACAACTTGAGAGAGACAGAAAAGGAGGGACAGAGAAGGGGGAACAACATGCAGCAAAGGGCTACAAGCTGGATTCGAACCCAGGCCGCTGCAAAAGCCTGAGGCATATAGGGTGCATGCTTTACCCAGTGAACCAGAGGTTGCCCCATGTTTATGCATTTATGATATCAACTGGCAACTTGTGTTATAAAATATTGTTATCAATGTTAGTATACTCACCCGGCATGCTTTATTGACAAAAGTTTGCTTGCTTGCTACAGCTAATGCATGCATGAAATACATATTTTTTTTTGACACTGTTTCTACACTTTCTGACATTTCTGCTGCCCTGAGACGTCACACAAACGCCACAACTCGGCAACTCCACTTGATGATAGTGGATTTTCCAATTTCCCCTCACGCCATAAGCACCGTCAGTCTTGCTGTACTTTACGCTGAACTGTAAAAAGCACTGATGTAGGTACATATATTATTGTGACTGAGAATAATGTCGTGTCCTCTCTATAGCTGAGCCAGAGAGCATCAGGAGCTGGCAGCATGGTGCGGGCCACCCAGAGCGATGAATAAACCCTGGACGTCAAACAAGCAGAGAGGTAGGATAAATATTTCAAACCATAGGAAGACAGAAGAGAGGAGAGAGAGAACAGGCTGAGGTGGGGGGACAGCAGGCGATAATAAGAAGGAAGAAGAAAGTGAAAAAAAAGGGGATGAAAGTGCCAATGACTGAGTGAGTGAGGTGAATGTGTACCTGTGTGTACACAGGTGTTTGAGTGTGTGTGTATTTATACGGGGAACTCCAAGGTTTTATCATACAAAACCACAGATCTTGACATTCAATATGAAGGTCCATGTGTGCTCACTTGTGTGTGAGGATGATGTTGGTATTTATCATACATACAGTGTCCAGCATGAATGAGTACACCCCCTTTGAAAATTAAGATTTGTATCCGTTGCTCAGTGTCTATGATTTGCTGTATTTTGACAAAACTGAGTTTCATTAGACATCTATTGTATCAGCGTAGAAGTATGGTCACCATCAACATAATTAGGATAAGAAAATAGTACATTTAACTCAACTGAGGTGTTGCAAAAATGATTACACCCTAAAACAAAGCCTCCTAAATCAATATTTTGTATGGCCTCCTTGATTTCTAAGAACAGCACCAACTCTTCTAGACATTAAATGAGCAAGTTGGCAACATACTGCATCATCTATCTTTCTCCATTCTTGAATGAATTCTTTCGGGTCCTGGATGCTGGATGGAGAATGAAGCTCAACTGATCTTTTCAGAAGGTTGAGGTCTGGTGACACTGAATCACGTTCACCCTGTTCTTCCTCAGAAATCAAACAGTGACCTTAGCTGTATGTTTTGGGTCGTTATCATGTAGGAGAGTCCGGCGACCCAGTGCACGGAGGGATGGTAGCATCTCCTCTTTCAGTATTTGGCAGTAGATTTGTGGAATTCATGATACTGTTGATGAAATGCAACTCCCCAAAACCTGCAGCACTAATGCATTAGCAATGCTTTACTAATTTTACTAATTTTTTGTAACCATGGCCTTTTTTGTGTAAGGAAATGATCTTCTTTTTCAAGTCCTGTGACATTTCTCCTCCATGTGGCACCATGTTTGTCAGCATTGAGTGGGAGTGGATTCTCTCTCTTAAATACTGTCCTTAATTGTAAATTACCTGGTGGCCACCTGTTTGATGGTTGATTAGACTTATCTGTAGGTAAATTCCTGTTAATTGGAATTTTATCAGGTTTTACTCCTACGACAATCATTGGGCTGTACTCATTTTTGCACCATGGTATTAGGTCATTTTGTTAGAAAAGTTTCAATTTGTTTTTTGTTGCTGAGTAATCTCATTTAAAACCAATAAACCACACTTGGGTTCTTTCCTGTACTGTTATTGTATACACTGACTTGATAGCTACAGTGCTCAGCATAAATGAGTACACCCTAACAGATTTTTTAAAAAAAACCACATATCTCTCCTTGGAATACATACCTTCTATGGGATCCTATATACTAAAATGTTCACACAAGAGTTTGAGGAGTTCTCAAGGTCTCACTCACTCACACACACACACACACACACACACACACACATACTGATGCACATAGACTTGTGCCAGCAGCTAAGGCACACACAGTATTACACAACGTCACCAACCTTCTACCAACAGTTACAATAAAGACAAAAATACTTTTAACTCTAAATTCTCATAATCTTGGGTCTCGGTCAAATCAGAACTGAACTAGGAAAAATGTCATTCTCTTACAGTGCACCTTATACATGGAATAATCTGCACTCTGCCACCACTACAGCCGTTCTAATGCCTTATTTCACATCTTGCTGCACTTGATTTTAAATGTTTTCAATTATACTTCTATATCATAAAATGTTTGTTACCCTGTATTTTTTTTTATGTTTTAGCTTGTTTGCTTGTTGTTTTGTTTGCCTTTATTTATATTTTAACTGTTACTTGTTTGCTTGTTAACTGTTTTAAAATATCTTGTTCATGCTCGGCATCACTGAAAATGAAGGTCTCCCTTAATTGATTTCCTGAGTATTAAATAAAGGTTTGTAATTAATGAATTAACACAGAGTGAAACACAGGGACACAAACACACTGTACCTTTTCAATAAAGCCAACTCGGTCACATGATGCTATGGCTGTGTGCTTGTCAGTAGGAACTGGCTCCCTCATGATGCAGCAGGAGCTACAAGAGCTGTTATTGCATCACATAACTCTTTAAAAATTGAGCGGCTCATCCAGAAGTTTTGAATCCACAATTTCTCTGTGAAATCATGGACTATCACCTCCCAGAAATCCCTCATACGTGGCCCCTCCCATGTATAAGGGGCTTGCCTTTCTGTTATCGCTCCACAACACGCCTACGTGGCCTTGGATTGGAAATAATGACGGCTTGTGTGATGGCTGCAATAGAAATAAAGCTGCTAATGTTTTGAACACCCATCACCATGCTTATCATCAGAGAAGTCGCAGAACATCACTCAATGGAAATGCAGTCATCTCACAATTGTTTTCTCTACAGTTTGAAAATAGTGCTTAGGTTTTGCGCAAATCTTTAATGGAAACCAGCTTTTTGTGTCTCTGACATGAGTACTTTTAATATTTCAGGTGCTCATTCTCATTATATACATTTAGTAAGTAAAATGAAAAATGCAGGACTTGTTTATTTTTTAGTATTTTTAATATTTTTACAGTATGGTAACAGTAGTTTTACTGCAGTAAAAGACGAGAATACTTCCTCCACCACTGCAGACGGACAGGCAGACAGGGAGAGACACACAGACGCACACCTGTCTCTGAGTTGATTTGTTTGTTTGTTTATCAGTAGTTTACAATAAGCAGGCGTTGTTTTTGGACTGTGTGAGCCTTGCTGTCGTGTTGCCGCTGGCTTCCTGTCTGTACCAGCCTGTTTCCTGTGTGCGTTTGCCTCCATGACAGGACGCCTGCAGGCTTCCTCTCCAGGATTAGCATGTTTGGCTCTGCTGATAAAAGCATATTGTGTTTCTCTCTCTCTTTCTCAATCTATTTCTGTTTTACATTTTCTCTTTACTGTCACTACCTAACTCCGTTTTAAAGGCCTGCGTCACCAGTGCAATGGATTGAAACTGATGGCCACACAAATATATACAATGATCACATCTGTTTTCATTGAAGCTAATATAGATGGACAGAGGACAGAGGGTCCGAGAGAGACAAAGGATATCTATCACATGGGTGCTTCCAGCCAGACAAATGGACTGAGGACAGACTGAGAGAGGAGGGTAAAGGATGGTTTTGAAATGACCAATATTAAACATTCTTCTCACAACTTTTTCCTCCTCTCTGTACAGCGAGCTCCTCTCTCACTCAGCCCGCTCCGCCTCGGCAAACAGATTGCTTGGCCTTGGATGGAGTGAGTGTGCTCGAGTAGAGTGAGCGTTGGAGGAGGGAGATAGAGACTTTGCCCTGATTTATGCCCTGTTTCTAGGTCACAGCCTTCATGTAACACCCTACAACTTGCAATCCCCCTGTCCTCTCAAAAGTTTAAGGACGAATTGTTACTTTGAATGCACTATTACAGTGATACTCAGCTTATGGCCCGCTGGCCAAACCCCGCCCCTGATAGGGTGCTCGGTGGCCCCCCAACCATTTTCTTATTCACAACTACAATGAACGTGATTCACACTAGGAATTGTCTTTGTACTTTTAGTATACATAAGGTGCCAGAGTGCATGAAACAGTATCAAAATGGAGCTTGTTTTTCAAAAAAGTGTCAGTGGAGGATCCCCCATGCCCACTGACAGAGGTCCTAGCTGAACACCTAATGTCCTTGAATTGTACTGCAATCCGCAAAAACGACCTAAAATCCTATAAACATCTTAAAATCTAAGAAACAGGCTAAAAATCCTGCAAATGTCCTGATATCTGAGAAATGTCCTAAAATTCTAGATACATCCTGAAAATACTAGAAACGTAAAAAGAAAAAACAAATTAAAATGTCCTAAATTCTGAGAAACATTCCAAAGTCATAGAAATGTCCTAAAATCTAGAATTGTCCTGGAAGCCTAGAAATGTCCTAAAATCTGTGGCCCTTCCTAAAATCCTAGATATGTCCTTAAATCCTATAAACACACTAAAATTTGAGAAACAACCTAATATCCGAAACCCATCTGAAAAATCCTAGAAACATCCTAAAATCAGAGACACCGAGAAATCAGAAAAACTGAGACATGTCCTACAGTCCTAAAAACATTCTACGATCCTGGAATTGTCCTAAAATCCCAGAAATGTCCTAAAATCCTGAAACATCTTAAAATCCAGGACATATTCTAAAATCTGAGGCACTTCCCAAAATCCTAGAAATGTCCTAAAATCTAAAAACATCTTTAAGTCTGAGAAATGTCCTAAAATCCAAGAAATGCTCTAAAATCTGATAAACCTCCTAATACCCGAGAAACATCCTAAAATCTGAGCCACTTCCTAAAAACCCAGAAATGTCCTAAAACCTGAAAAAAAAAAAAAAAATCAGAGACAGGTCCTAAAATCCTAGAAAAATCCTCAAGTCTGTGAAATGTTCTAAAATCAATATCATGTCCTAAAATCCAAGGAATGTCCTAAAACCCTAGAAACATGTATGTGGCTGCTGCGTCTGCCCCCTGGTCTCGTGTCATTTAGCAAAACTTGACTATCCCTGCCCAAAAACGTAGATGAGTGAACCAGCCTCAGATGATTTGCACTCAGCTCAGATCTTGCTGTTGTTACCAGTAACGGTTAACTATCATATTGTCAAATTACAATTCTAAATGCCTTCAGGTCTCCTGGGAACCAAATCAGGAAACATTGCATGGAATTCCCAACAAAGAGAGTCCTGCATGTCCCTGACTCCAGAAAAATGCTGTTTACTCTCTCGCTCACCCCTCTCACCCTGCCGTGGCCCCATTGGCTGTCAGCGGGGCCATTCATCCTGGGAGGAGCCAATGAGCGATAGGCCCTGGCTCCGAGGTAAGCCAATCAAACTGTGCAAAATGGTGACATTGAGGGAGATGCTGGGAATAGCCGGCCAGTGTTTATGGGCTCCTGCCTGCCTGACAGAAAGCAGAACCCCCTGACGGGAGAAAAAAAGCAATTAGGCAATTACACCATCTAGTCCTATAAGGATCCCACATCACACTGTTTTCTTAGCCTCTTCGCGGGCCGATAAGGGACAGCCTGCCGCCACGGCTGAGGCAGAGCTGAAAAATGATCAGTGGAAGGACCTGTGGACGATGGCAGAGAAGAGGGATGGGAAGGAAAGAAGGATAGGGACAGGCGCTGGAAGAATAAGAAAGGGAACAAGATGAAGAGAAGGAAAGAGGTATAAAGAAGAGGTGAAAGTGAGCAATAGAGTTCAGAAAGGGGATGAAAGGAGAAAGTCAAGGAAGAAGCATGTTCATGGAAAAAGGATAAGTGAAAAAAAGAGGTTATGTGCTTCAGACCTGATGGAGATTCATTTTCTTGATGTGAACCTTGACTGCATCGTTTGAATGTTGGGACTAAAGTGACCGGCTCACCTTGCATAAATTAAAAAAAAATCCAGTCATGTTGCCAGGTTGATCAGATGATAGCAAGGACATTACAAACTTACCGTATATTTAGTTACTCCACACATTACATTCTGGTTTACTTACATGTATTCAACACCCTGAACACCTGTCGTCCAGCCAAACAGGTGTCACTTATTTTGCCTTATTATACACACTGTGCTTGATTGACATCACCTTGAAACTGTTACTCGGGGACGACTCACACTTTGATCATTCTCATTGGTGCATGCAGTACGGTGCACCTCCACCCAACTCTAATCAGAGCAGACGTCTACTCAGTCAGAATAAGTGAAAACACCTGTACTTCACTCCCAAAATGATCATTTTAAACCAATTATTTATTTAGAACAAAGAAAAATGCGTGTGCTTGTGTGTGGGGGATGGGTGGGGGTCCCATGCTTCCACAGTAAAGAAGGAATCAAAACTTTCAAAATTCAAAAAAATATTAATTGACAAACTCTCACACAACTTGTGCAGTAAAGTCCAATTCTCATTTAGCTTGTTGTATGCTCAGTACTTTACAAGGGTTTTTTAAACCCTGCAACAACACGACATTGTAGTAAACACATGTGAGGCCAAGTGCTGCATGAATCAACAAAATCAGTAATCAAATGTCTTTAACTAAACATGAAGAATTGATTCGCCTTATAGTATTTAACGAGACGTAACCTTTACCCTAATCTTAAGACCTTGTCTTTTTAACACTTCACGTCTAGCTATTGCTAAATTGTCAGGGCTTCTACTTCCTGGACAAGGGGCAAAAGGGTCTGATCTTGGACTGGGGTGCAGCTATGGTAGGTAAGTCATGTAGTTAACATGTGAGTCATGTTGCTGCTGCAGCTATATCTACATGGTGTAAGGAGTCAGATTGGGATGGTGGATTGGTTAAAACAAGACTTCTGCCTTGAGACCGGTGTTCCCAACAGTGTGAAACTAAGTGAACTTCAAGTTATTTTAAGGTATGTTGTCACCATGTTTCTTTTCCAAAACCTAACCTATGTAACTTTACTTCCCTGCTGAAAAAAACCCAGCTTGACCAGTTTAAGATGCTTCAGCTATTTGACCAGCTTTTTTGGATCAGTTTAAGGTATGTTTTGGCAATTCTGATGGTTAAGCTGGTCATACCAGCTTGTGATGGTCACTCTAGCTGCTTTATCCATTCAAGTTCCTGTAAAACTGAAACAGAATCTATGTCCTTGACTATGGAGACATAACAGTTATGCATAAAGATAAATGTGCACAGCTTGATAGGCTGATCACACCAGTGTGTCCAGCTGGTGGCCCACCCAGTTAAACCATCAAAGCCCAGCAAGAACTGGGTCAGGACCATCTAAGACCATCTTTGTCATCATCTTCCAAGTAAAACCAGCTACTAGCTGAGCTGATTTCTAGATGTTGTCTTTTTTTCCAGCAGAGTTGCCTGAACCTAACCTACATCACTTTATGTTAAGTGCATAACATCATTCATGGAGTGCCATATTCACAAAATCAGGTAGGCTGGACAAATACAACCTCTTGTTTCACTTGGGAGTGTGTTTCAATGTAAGAATGCAACACAAGCTCATCAGGCAAGAAGGGAAACATTGAAATTAGAGTGGACATTGTGTACTAATTCATGCCCCATGTTTCCCCAACCAGGAGAGGGTAGAAAGAAAAGATGCAAATCTTAACTGGTTGGTTAGATAGGAACTGCATATCAGGATCTTGGTAGCTAAAAGATGGAGCTTGTTCCAGCTGGATTTCTTAAACATCATTTCATTGCATGTTGTTGGAAGACGCAGCATATTTGAGAGTAAGAACAATGAGTAGAAGAGATACAAGGACTGGATCCAATCACAAGGACTCAATGTTAACCCTCTGATCCAGGCCAGAGTCATGGTGCTGTGGATGCTGAGTCACAGGATCAAACCTGAAGCTGGAAACGGACCAGCCAGAAACCAATCCGTCTTCCTGCAGTGAGGAGCAGGACATCTGGGTGGTCTGGCATCGCTCTCACCCGTCCTCTCCTTGTATGTCTTTCTTTTGCTCCCCTGCTTTTCATTGCTCCTTCTGTCTTTCACACTCTTACATTGCTTTCTGTACATGCTCTCCTCTCTTGCTCTCCATGCCTCCTTTTTAGCCTTTTCCTTTGTCAAGCGTGCCTATCCGAGAAGCAGACTGCACCACAAAAACCCAGATAAAGTCATAAACAGTTTTCTGCATTTTCTTTTTTTTTTTGCCTCTCCTCCACTTCCTATCGTTTAACTCTCCCTTTGTTTCAAAGCCAGTTATTCTCTCTTTAAGTATGCCATTGAGAGACGTATGAGGTCCTCCAAGACCATTTCGAAACCAATAAACAATTGTCAAGTGAGAGGGAAAGCAGAGGGAGCACGGGCCACTTTAAAAGCACATCAAAGGCCGCAGGAAGGAGAGGCATGAGGATGGGAAACGTGGAGACACACACACACACACACACACACACACACACACACACACACACACAGAGAGAGAGAGAGAGATATGGGAAATGTTCAGAAATCATTTCAAAACCTACAACTGTATATCACCCTTTATATCCCCTGTATCTTGTACTATGTAAAAGTATATGCAGTTACAGATTTTCACAAAAACAAAATTTTTTAATCCTAATTATTGTTGCTATTATTTCTGCAATAGCCGTTATTGTGTTTACATCAGAAATGACCTTGCTGCATAATAGTTTTTATTGGTGGTGGTACATTTTGTATTCATGTTGCCTTCCTCAGTACAAGTGTAATCCAGCTCAGTTTTTTTCTGATAAATATCAGCTTCTCTTCGCTCTCCTACAGCTGTATCAGAATAACGTTAAGCTACGGATTGATTTAATTTTATTATTGTGTCATGCATAAACAATATACACAGCCCAAACAGGCTTACAAGACACCATTATTTATACAAAGAGACCAGAAACCAGAAAGTGGACATTTGACAATATACTAACAAAGGAGAAACAAACCATCCTGACGTTTCTTTCAGGCTTTAGCAACACAAGTGGGCATCTTAAAAACATGTCATCCTGTCATCATCCGTGCTCCAAATTATTTTGGGACTTTTAACATACGTTTCACTCACATTTCACTCAACTGGATTCATTCTCGACTAAATCACAAAGTTCACACATTCTGTTTTCCTCTGCGATGTTCTTAAATCTTCAGGAGCCAAAAGTACTGATGCTCTTCACCTGAGCAACTAAAGATCTCTGACTTCTTGTTGAGTTTGCTTTAACATAAAATTCAGTAACATAATATTCTTGATTTGAAAATACCCATCCAATCTTCTGCTCTACTGTAGCTTCTTCACATTAAAAGCATTCAACTGTTGAATGTTGGCTTTTACTGTAAAGCAGCTGCATAATCACAATGTTTGCATCAAGTAGCAGGAGATATAATAGGGATTGCACTCGAGTATCAAGAGATGGAAAAAAAAATCCTCAAGTCTCTCACACTCACTTATTTTAGTTGATGGAAAATTAAACTGGAAAAAAACTTGTGAAGTCACTGGGGATCATCATCAAACTCATGGTAATAATGTTTGTGCAAATACATACCCCTCCAGTCTTCATAAACTTTGTTTGCTGAAAAAAAATGTGAGATCTGAAACTCTCTCAGCCTCTAATGAGGCCTCTTTTGCACTTTTCAAAAGAAAAGTCAGTATCCATATATGGCATAAATAGTCATCAGATATGTGTGTTTATATATAAATACAGGGTTTTATCTTCTATACCATCACCCTTTAGCAATTTCTTTATATTGAATTCACTGATTCATTCATATCATACTTTGTTGTCATTTATCTTACTTTATTTTTCTGTAAAATTTAGGGTGGTTTGTTTGTTGTCACTCTCAAATGGGGGGGGGGTCAATTTGTATAAACCTTTTCTGACACTTTTTTTTTGTTTTGTTTTTTTAATCTGGAATTTATGCAGTTTTTAAATGTTGTGCAACTAAACTAAAAAACTAAACTAAAATAAAATAAAATAAAACAAAGTGAGGTTAACACTGTCTGTGACTGTTCATCCATCATGATTCCAGAAAACAAGACAGCAGTTATTTGACAGTTGAAAATATTTAATTTTTGCAGGGCATCATCAGTCAGGGCATCCTCAGTGAGCTGTTGGATAAATAGCTGCAGGTGACACACTGCAGACCGCCTCCACAGTAAGGTAACGCGCTGTGCTTTAACCTCCTGTTTTTATAGAAAACTTTGTGCTGCATGTGTTTGCAAAAAATTCAATTGCTCTACTTTGCGCTTTTCAAAATCAAACTTTAAAAAATATTATACATAAATATTATTTTCTACTTTCGACTTTGAGTCCATTTTTTAGCCATCATCAATCCTTAATTTTCATTAATTTTCAGAATTTTAACCCTTTAAATGCCAGGTCTTTGTCATGATACCACTATGTTCTTAGATGAAAAGAAAAAAACCCCACAAAAAAATGAGCTATTTTCAATATACTACTGTACATGCAAAGCAGATTTCTTTTGATTATCAAGATATATACTGTATAACGCGATATCGCCTAAAAACATTGTGATATTATTTTAATGCCATATCGCCCAGCCCTTGCATTCCCCGATAACTGTGAACAGATTTTGATAATGCCCATAATTTACAGGACAGGTGGATGCCTGGAAAGGAATTCTCCTTTCACACCTCCACCATCTCAGACCTCCCCCTCCCCAAATCTGTCCTCCTTGTTTCTGCTGGAGGAGCCAGGCTGGCTGAGACAGAGGGAGCCAGCCCTCTGTGGGGAAGAGCTGGAGAAGGTAGAGGGGAGGGGGAGAAAACTGGGAGAGGAGGGAGATAAGTCGACTTCACAGCCCGTGACATAAATCACATCAAGACATGACAGTAGGACATTGACCAGGAACCACTGATAAAGCCCAGCGGGGAGGGAGAGAGACGGAAAGACAGAGAGACAGAAACGAGTGAGAGAAAGAAAAGTAAAAGAGAGGAGGAGGAGGGGGAGTAGTGGCCCTTTTAGGTTATTATTACCCCTACGAACTCCCAATCTCCAGCGATCAGTGGTCACTAATGAGTGAGTCCGTGGAGGTTCCACAGTGAGTGGGTGGCACTGTTTAATAGAGCTGTCTGCCTCTGCAGCTCTCCATTGTTGAAAGGATTCTGGTTGTGTTATTGTGATGGGGGAAAACCTCATGAGCTCATAGTCTGGGATGAAAGATTATCTGTGAGGTGATTAGATGATCTGGGGAAATGGGTGTCGATTGATGCAGATGCTTTATGTTATTAGGTTAGACAACTCAGGCCGCTTCTTCAGCAATGTTTTGATAATAATTTATAGGACATCATCTGTCATTATTTAGGGGCCATCATCAGGTTTCAAGAGCCTAAAGCTGTGTTCACACTGCAAGCCAAAGTGGCCCAAATCAGATTTTTTTCCTCCCTATGGCTGGATTTACACTACATCGTTCAAGTGACCTAATTCCAATTTTTCTGTCTTGTGTAGCACAGATTGTATCATGTATCATGAACGTGTAAACAGGAAAAAAAAGGCTTATGAAATCAGTTATTCTCAGTTTGGTTTCAGGCCGCATTCATATGTGGAAATAAATAAGAGAGAGAGGCACAGAGAGAGAGGGAGAGGCGGGTGTCTCTCTTGATCCACTTCTATACTATTTGCATCAGTGAAGGACATTTAAAAATTTGCAGGAACAACCTGTAGTTTAAGCAACAGCTCTAGAACCACTGAAAATCCACTTTGAGCTGTGAAATGCATAGGGAAATCTTGGAGCTGATAAAATGGATGGAAGTTTAGCACAGTTAATTTACTCATACACTATTACAATACAAAGCTGAACGAATATCGACAAAGTATTCCTCTAAGGCTAGTTGAGGTTTTGGCACAAAAACAACTTTCCTAAAATGTTAGTTTTTGAGGAAAAAACAGGGTCTGTAAGTAATGGAAACGTAGTGATTTGGGTTAAAATTACAACTTCAAAAAGGTAGCATACCCCCTGTCATCAACAAGTTATTTAACTCTGACTGAATTATCTGATAACTCAAGCTCAAGTTTAAACAAATCTGAAGAATTATTTGCAAATTCTCTGTGGCTCAGGTCTGTTAATGCACTCTGAAATGGACCAGCACCTCCTTTTTCAGTGTTCTCTTTGCATAAAGGGATTTTGCCCCTCAGCTTCTGTTCTCTCGCTATGTGGGCACAGAGAAAGAATGGGGATTCATAAACTGTTTGACGGCTCTACATTTCTGCCGTGTTACTGTTTACTCCAACGGCTAATTTGTTACAAAAACGAAACGTCTCTCTGTATACCAAAATGCCCTCCTTGGTTAGAAAGCCTGTACATCACTGCGACAGCCATTAAAAGCCAAGCAAAGAGTGAAGATGATATATGGACAGCCCATCATTCTAAGGCCTGTGGCTCATAGATGCAGGCAATGATTTTATCATTTAGGTTTCCAGTTTTTTGGAAGTTCATTCTGTCGAAGAAAAAGAAAAGTTTGAAGAGCTATGTGTGAAAAAAAACTCCTTATAAGTATACATTTCGACCGAGAACACTCTAATTTTAACTTAACATAATCATCTTTAGTGAAATAATGCGTAAAATTTCTTTATTTTTTCTTTTTCTGGTCAAATGGGCTTCCATACTTTTCAGTGACCAGAGAGCAATGAGAAAATGACCCCCGGTGCTCAGTTATAGTTATCAAGCTTGCAGCAAATTGCAATAAAAGTCTGCCTTTGTGTCTCATCTTATCTTCATTGAAAAATCGTGATTGCAATGACTTGAGTCAATGCTTTATAAGTTTATCTGAGGTTTTATTCCAATTCGCCAAGGTTGAGGGGTAAATTCAGGGCTGGATTAACCTGCTACAGGGCCCTGAGGTTAAAATGAACTATGAGTCCCCAGGGACTCCCTGTTTCTTGCACTCTGTGCACTGTGTATATATCCAGTTTCCTTTAAGTATCCATCAACTAGTAGGCTACTTCTACAATATAATACAGGCTTGCTGTGTGTCAGACACTATGTGATTATTTGATTTAACACAATGAATTTGCACAGTTCTATAGAATTCTATTCTCCCTATTACACTGTTACAATGGATGCACTGTATACCCTCAAAAACTCCTTCAACAAAATAAAAAAGGGCTGTCCATAGCATGTACACTGCTTTCTCCTCCTAATCCCATGATGCAATGTATTCCATTTTATAGATGTGAAAATCATAGTCAATGCATGTCAATACAGACTGTCTATTATACCGCTTTCCCTGCCAAATTAGTGTGTGCACACAGGTTTTTTAAACACCGGTAAACCCGCTAAATATAAGTGAAGTGCGTTCCCACTGCCAGTGAACACACCGATGGAGCAAAAAAGTCAGTATTTCTGTCAGCTGTTATATATTAATTAGTGGCGGCGTGTTGTTGCATCTTGTAGGTTAAGGAGCTGAAATTACCGTGTTCACCTGGGTGTTCTGTTCCCATCAATGCCATCGTCTGCTGCAGAGTCATTTGACCAGGGTGTCAATGCTGATCCTACAGATTCTCATTGCATTAAAAAGCCAGATATTAGTGGGTCATAATGCTTTTGTTTTTTCTTTTTTGCAGGCAGCCACTAGGGGGAAACCCAATATTTTGGCAACACTTTTGGAGAACTGTCATGTCATGCCAAATTGGAAGCTTAAGTTTCAATTGTGGAAAAATCTGATGACACTTTTTTCGGTTTAAATTGATCTGCATATCAGCCGTATTTTGTTACCAGTTGCAGTAACAGCTCCTGTTTTAACACCTCTGATTGACTTTTTTCTCCATTGCAACAGCAATCATAGTATTTTGAGTTGATCACAATACCAAACTGATTAGAATTTTTTTCCAGAAATATAACATATATAACATTAAAATAGTTTCCATAACATAAAACATTGTAATATATTCCAGAACATTAATTAAACAACAGCAAATTAAAAATTACAAAATTACAATGGGATAGCATTTGGAACCCCACACTCTCCGAATCAACTGTGCTCTGAAAAAAAATTCAAGCCACAGAAGACATTCAGCAACTTATCACTGGAAATTGTTAAAACTGTCTGCTTGAGACAATCCTAAGCCACACAAAGACTACATGGACATTTCTCAAACTGGCTCAAGACATCAAAGTTTAAGAACTCATCGTCCTCCTATACACTGTAAGCCCACGGCCCCCTCGTCGACCTTATCAGAGAGCCATGATGTCAGGCTGAGCTCACTCTCTGAACACTGCAACCCTCACCAGTAAGACGTGGAACACAGGAATGAGCGTGCTGTGTTTGCCAGACTTGCTGGAGACGTAAACTAACTGGCTTCTACCAACCCAACACTTTCACCAAGTTCAAACCTGGAGCTGCGGGGCTGCACGTTAACGTCAAACACTCAGCGGGTGATTTACTGGGTGAGGAGACAATGATAATTCCACCAGTCAAATATAAATGTGCGTTTGTATTAAAGAGGAAGAGGGATGGATTACTGTAATAGAGAATATGTGTCTTTTTGTGAGTGTAGATACAGTGTGTGTGTGTGTGTGTGTGTGTGTGTGTGTGTGTGTGTGTGATGTATTTGGGTCTGGGTCCCCCTGGGCAGTGGGGCTGCTGCCTGTCAGGGTGAGTGGCCTTATCTTCCCCAAACATTTACTTAACCCTTTGTCTTACAGGGCCCAAGACAATGAGACAGGCATGAGACACACACATACACACACACACACACGGACGAATGCAAGTGCGCATGCACACACACACACACACACACACACACACACACAAGGGCGGCTGCTTGTTTTTTGATACCCGACCTCCCTGATTCCATGGGTTTGACTCCTTCCCGCCCTGCACATGTTCTGCTCAGACCTCGCCCCATAGACATTAATACCAATCAGTTATCACATGTTGTGTTGTGATTACAGTATATTTATGTCATGAGCTTCAGTCATACTTAAGGTTACTTTGTTAACCTTTAAATTGTGCAAATTGAAATTGTGAGAACAAAAAAAAAAATAGGACATCACTCTGATTATAGCTTTTTTAAAAATATTTTTTTCACACGGACATTTCGGGACCGACGCCCCTTCTTCAGCGTGTATGCTGGCATGAGATTTTCTTTGTATTATTGCCAGGAGGGCATGTGGCCTGAAACATCCATGTAGCAATAATAATATAAAACAACGCTATAATTGGAGTGCTGTCCTATTTTGACTGCTCCATTTTGAGGATTCAGCACCCAGTCTCAAAAAGTTATATTGTGAGTGAGCATGTTGTCAGTATAAATACACCTAATGAAAACATGCCAATAATAATAATAATAATACTAATAATAGTAATAATAATAAATAATAATAAAAATGCCCTTTATTTACCCAAAAAATGTTTTTACACTTGTGTGAGCTAGTATTTTAGGTGATTTCAGAAAAACACATTTTGCAAAACTGCAAAGGAAACACTTTTTTGGCTTTTCTAGGTCACATGATGCTATGGCTTTGTGCTTGTCAGTAGGAACTGGCTCCCTCATGATGCAGCAGGAGCTACAAGAGCTGTTATTGCATCACATAACTCTGAGAAAGTTGAGCAGATCATGCGTTTTAAGTTTGAATCCACAATTTCTCTGCTAAACTATGGACTATCACCTCCTAGAAATCCCTCATATGTGGCTGCTCCTATGTATAAGGGACTTGCCTTTCAATTATTGCTCGCATAACATGCCAACCTTGCCTTCTATTGGAAATAATGATGACTAGTGCGGTGGCTGCAATTGAAATAAGCCTGTTTCTGTGATGATATCAACATGATGGTAGTGATTCACGGTGTCTACTGCTCACCCTCTGCATGAGCTTTACTTAGTTCCACTGCAGTACCTCAGGCAAATCAGATCAGTGAAGGCACATGCAGTGAGATACATAAGAACACACACACACACACAACACACACACACACACACACACACACACACACACACACACTTAAACCCAGCATCCCAGCTCCTCTCAGCTGACAGAAACAAAGGCTGATTGCCGCATTCTTCTCTGACATCAGCTAAACGTACAGATAACTGTCTTTACAGCAGCTCAGAGGCTCAACACAAAGACGAAAGAAATAGTTCCAGCCTGCTCAGCCAGAACCAGAGACGGGACAATCAAACCAACGGCCCAGCCATGTCAAACTGTGTCCTCTAATCATTAAGTTGAGAGTACATGCCTGAAATAAGGACATATGCCACTCGTGCCAGCCCTCTAACTGTAATCAAACGTATTGCTGGATTGTTGTTGTTGCATCTAATCACAAATTCAGTTGCAGCTTGGGAGGCTATGACACTGGAATCTCTCTTTTTAACTAGATTTGTCAAACAATTAAGAGTTTTCTAAACCCTACAGTGTGCTTTTGTTGATGAAACCTAAGGAAGTAAACCTAAAAACCAATATTGTGGTATGTATTTATTTTGGATTAAAGTAGAAATATTACATTTCCTGTGAAAACTGAAATATGTTGAAAATACATCATGCATGTAATGAGCGTAAATTGACAGCCCATTGAACTTCCAAAACTGACACTGCAGGGTACCTTGTGCATCATATTTTGATGTGGAGGGCCACTGACCATGCGTCGGTATTCAACAAATTGGGAGTAAGAATGTGTTGGCAAGCACACCTTCCTGTTAGATTACTTTGTAACATGAATGCCTTTTTACTATTCACCCAGTAATCACTGTTTCAAGTGTTAAAATACTTATCACTGTCATAACTTTAAGTTATAAAATCCTGTGCAAGGATAAAATAAACTGCTGTACAGTTCTTTGGTGATTGAAAAGCCTTTAAACTCATAGCTTTGTTACCCTAATTGGACTTCCCAGATCACATTTCACCACCTCTCCAGTCTTGACCAAGCCCCCAAGAACAGTGCTGGGCTTTGAGACAATTTTACAAAAATGTCCAAAAATGGAATAACTATGCCTTGGTCCATCATGTGATGCCACTGGGTGCAAAATTTCACTATCTGAATTTGTTCCACTCTTTCCAAAAACATTTCAGAAGTCTAGAAGAGATGCACGATTGAATGGTTTCATCCCAAATCAAGATAGCGGAAGGCTAAACCGCAAGTTGTCCGCTTGGCCAACAGAAGTTAAACATTTGACCGATGAAAGTCTTTAGCACGTTGGCTCTATGAGCCACATGATACAGAAAACTGTATTTTCATCCTGCTGAAACTGTAGTTTTCTGGCTTCATGCACTACTGAGTAACTTTCATAGGAATGAACAGGGTCCTGCCGCCACCACTGTATCCAGTTCTCTTTATACTTCCATGGTCTTGACTGTTAAGGCTCATGTACAACTTCAGTTTCTTTTAACTTGCAATGAACTTTAGTTAAGATTCAAGATGGGCACCATTCATTTTTATTGATAATGATACCATTATCAAGACTCCTTAAGGATCCGAGTCCTTATCGATACCACCATCGATACTTTTCTATTATTTGTTGGAAAGACAAAGTAACACATTTTTTAACAGAAATGGTTTTCTTTTAATTGCTTAACAAGTGACATTCAAACAACTTTATTGTTAAAGTTTCTCAGAAAAAAATTTTGAACACATGATCATGACGTTTTATTTAGCTTTGCCCAACAATCATTTTATTGAGCTGACCTTGAACACAACACAATGAAACCTTATGGAACCTTGTCTATCTAGCAAACTAGCTCTTATCCTATTGGTTTCATCTCAGATTTCAACATTGGATTGTTACTTTTAACTAATGGAACTTGCTACAAAGCTACAAAGAGTTTATTCAACCTGAAGACAGTCGAGGGTTCTGCATTTAGGTTTAATTTGATGTACAATCCATGTATGTGGACCATTGATTGGATTTGTTATGTTGTAATGTTACATTTTAGGATCCATGGGACTCGACAGCAGTATCAATAAGCTCAAATGTTATTGATTTTCAGATTTTGAAAAAATGGAAACGGGTCTTCATTAGAGCCAGGTTTCTATCCCCATCCCTAATAAAGATACAAGGCTTTGGTGCTTAGACAATCATGAGGTAAAAATAGGAAACAAGAACATTCCAGACAGATCTAGCCAACCTCTCAAGTAAAACAGGCCCTTATATTTTTTAACAAAGGAAAGGATTTCTGTGAACTTTTGATCCCAAATGGAGTAAAGACGAAAGAAGACAAAAAAAACCCCCAACACAAAATACTTCCCACTCTGTGCTCACTCCTCCATCTAATCAAACAAACGCACATGATTTAAAATATGTCACAAAGGAGAAAGTCAGATCCATAAATCCAACCCCCCTCTTCTTTTTTTCATTGTTTCTGTCTTTCCTCTTCTCTTTTTTCTTTCGTTTCAAACAAATAACAACTCCAGATATCACCAAAAACATTTACAACACGCAAAAGCTCAAGAGCTCTGAACAGTGAGTTTATGGCTTCAGTCCAAACTTAAAGTCTCTCTCTCTCCTTCCCCGGGTAACCCGGCGGCTCAACTCAACTAAACCCTCTGCAGCCAGTCAGTCTTTGGCCTGTGCATTCTTTCCCTCACGGAAATCAATGAAATAAATAGGGTGCATCTCTGCGCAGGAAACAGAGGGGAGGCTGCTCTGCGGGTTATCCAGAGTGCACATTCAGAAGCTCCGACAGGAACAGATGAGCCCAAAAGACGGATGAAGGTAGGGACGGAGAAGTTGGAGAGAGAGGAAAGAGATGGCAGATGACAGAGGTGGGGGAGAGAAACAGATGAAGGTGAAAGGAATGGAGAAGTAGAGACCAGGGGGATGAACTTAAGACGACAAGAGGGAGGCTGACTAAGTCCAAATTGCGCAATGGAGGACTGGGAGAAGCGGAGATCAAAACAAAAGGAAATCGTCAAATACTGGAGCAAGACGAGCAGACGGAGGTGCAGCAGATTTCGAAAATCAGAAGATGAAACCATTAAAATGATGTATGTTTACTGGAGAATCACATACTCTGAGGTGAATACGAGTCTACAGAGGTGGAGAGAGGAGAGGACAGATGGAAAGAAAGAAAAGAGACAGGGGGCTGAAGGGAGAGATAATGGAGAAGGATGAGAGGGAACTCCACATGCAGCGCTTTACGATGGCCATAATGATCATTATTTAGTGCAGTGCTTAGGTGCAGGGGCGGCGACAGCGCGGATGACTTCACCAACTACAGCTTCATCAGGAGATCAAACACGGGGCCTGTTGGGGCCACTGCCAGCACACTGCACACAGCTTAACTCTGCTGGTGTATCTTCAAAGTGTAAGAGAAGAGAGAGAATATACACAAGGTAATACCACAACCCTGTGTACTCTGGAGCAGAAAGAAACAAGAGCAGAAACATGCTTAAGTGGTGGTAATGGTCTGTGGAAGGTTGAGAGCTAAACATCCACACAGCAATTGCAGCCTAGCTTTACATATGTAGCAAAAACAAGCAGAAAACGTGATGAAATACGCCATACTAGCAGCCACAGGTGTTGACTTAAGTCACACAACTTGGGCTCGAGTCAGAAATTTGATGACTTTAGACTCGACAAAGTCAAAAAGACTTTCCATTCAGCTTGGAGTTAAACACCAATAACTTGTGACTTCACTTGGACTTGAATTCTTGATACCCTTGCCCCAAGCCCAAAGATTAAAAAGTGTTTTATTTAAAGTGTGTGCCACAAATTAAGTTCGGTTCCTGAACTAGCAAACATGAACACTATTCAGCCCCAGCATGCTGACACTAATTCCCCAAATCCACTTTGTTGGAATCCGACAGCAACCAGTCAAACTGCAGGAGGGAACTATGAAGAATTAGTATTATGTTACTGAGTGCTAGATGGAGAAAGTGATACCAAAGATTTTTTTGTTCATGTACAAATACTATGCAGTGGTCAATGAAAAACAAATTGTCATATCCAAAACGTGTGGGTCAAAAATGACAGATGCAACAACTTCCAACTTTGTTCAACATTTCAAGTTTCATAAAGAACTTTTAGGCTAATATTAACATAGTTAGCACGCTAAATCTTAGATAATGTTGGATGAATACCTAAGGAAGTTTTTAAAAACTTGTTTAAACAAATAAATGCACATTTTTAAAAGCATTCTTCTTTTTGTAAATATAACATTGGTATAACATTAAGTGAAGTGAGCATTATGATTTGTGAAGGAATCAGGAGTTTGGGACTTGGGACTTGACTTGACTCTGGACTCGGCAGTCTGGACTACGGATTTGCAAAACAATGACTTGGTTCCACCTCAGTCCCAGTACTCACAGCTAATATCATCATGCTAATGTTTAGCAGGTACACTGATGTCCATGTTCACCATTTTACGGCAGTTTAGCATGTTAGCATTCTAACAGTGGCTACTTAGGAATACAGAAAAAGTACACAACCAATAAACAATATATTTTTTGCCTCCTCAACCACTCTCAGAATTAGAACGTGTGCCCTATTTAATTTTAATTAAAAGGAAGGCAGGAAGGACTGAGGATGCAAACGGTTGGTCACACACCTCAAATGCCAAAGTTCTTTTCAGAGCTCGTAAAAATGTAATCAAAGTGTACCTTAGACATGCAATCTTTTGCATGGTTTATTTATAGCGGAGTGAGGAAGGGTTGAGAAAACATGCATTTTTGTGTAACTTATTCCTTTATTTCCTATTCACAGTCCAGTTTTAGGTTTAAACAAAACTGAATTGGAACTACTCAATGAAAATATGAGTGTGCTGTCAGACACACAGTCTGGACTGTGTCACTTGTTTTCACAAGACAGAAGCATTTTTTTTAGATGAACCATTACATGCATGCACACCTCCCAGCTGAGAACTAATGGCAGACTCGGGGGGGGATAATTCTTTTTTTTTGCTGGATCTAACGGCTGTCGATATGACAAGCCAAGATGGGGAGGACTGAAAGCTCAATTCTGGCATGTTATCAAATGGAGAAGCTTTGGGTTGCCAAGATATCTTTGTGTCAGTAAAGCTTTCTTCTGTAATTATCAGTCTCACACTTCCACTCACTCACACAAGAACAAGATTGTTTTTCAATGGTGTCGCAGGTTAACCTGCGTGCATCATCCTTTGCAGCCCAAACTGTTTCCAATCTGTATGTTAAGAGTTTTATTCCAATGATAGATACAGTTTAAAACGGCTACTTTGATCAAAGTGACAAACTTCCATGAATATTATTTTCTTATGTTACTGACCTCAACAGGTTTATATTTGGGACAGGCATCTATAGGAGATGGGCTATTAATTCCTTTTAATAAAACTGTTCCTCAGCGAAGATGGAAATACAGTCAAATGATCTATTTAACCCTTTGAAACCTGGGAAAATTGGCTTTTTTAAATTTTCATTTAAAAACATGGGAAAAGGGAATGGGCAACAAAAGAAGAAATGAGCCAGGAGTAAGCAAGAAATCTGCTGAAGCCAGAAATTAGCTGAAAAAAGCTTGCCAATTATAATAATTCTGTAGAATAATTTTAAATGTATAATTATGATAATTATGAATATAGTTCAGGTTGCCAAAAACCTCATTTCATACATCCAAAGAACTTCTAAAAAATGAACTGCATGGTAACCAGACCGAGCCTCTAAATGAGACAGGTTTATTTGTCAAAATGTGTTGCAAGAGTGGGCTTGTAAAAGGGACTGGGTGTCTAATTGGAACTAGACTTTTGTTTGAAGTTTTATGTCAGTTTTGCGTTATCCTTATTTTATGACATTTCATAAATTGTTTCAATATAAACCATTTTTGAATAACATCATTAAAGTATTTTTGCAATATTGATAGCTTTTTGGAATGAAAGCACTTTCATACTGTGGGGGAATCCATTAGAGCTAGGCTCAGGGCCCAGACTGGACCCTGCTGTCACTTAAAAACACAGCTCTGGAGTCTCTGCGTTTAAGGAAAGACGTGTCAACCTTTCTGAGGGAGGTCAGGCAGTCGTCCATCTCTGATGAGTCACTGACCTCTAGGCCAAACAGGAGGAGATAATGTGTGTGAGTGTGTGTATGTGTGTGTGTGTGTGTGTGTGTGTGTGTGTCTGCATCCATGAGTGTGAGTGTGTCTATTTCTTAAAAATACCAACAGACCCTTGGAGCCTCCGTGCCGGCCACCGCCGACGCCACCCTGACATCCACTCTGAGGTGGTGCTCTGAAAACCGCGGTGACGCCCACTATGGAGGGCTGTACCTGGCACACATCACTCTACACCTCTCTCTCTCTAACACACACACCACACACACAGAAACATTCTCTGCCCCTTTCTATTCTCTCTATCTCATCTGTATCTTACTGATCTCCCCCTTTTATTGACTTATTTTTTTGTCCTTCGTCTGCTTTTTCCTGTTTCCTCCATCCTCTACATTTTACTTCTACTTATCACCATAGTCGTGCCACATTCTCCATAATATTCAGCTTGAATTTGGATAGCAACCAACAAAAAATGTAAATGGGTAAAATATCATGTCATTGTACAGCTGTTTGCAGTGTATTGCTTCAATCAGCCCTTCTTGATCTGATGTTGCTCTCACTCTGTTTAGCATAAGAGTATTGCTGCGGGAGTGAGAGCTCCACACATGGGAACAGTTAACTGTTAACTGTAATGTTAATGAGACCTGTTAAGCTTGTCATATTAACCCTGTAATGACAGGATATAAACATCATTATTTTCAAGACAACCTGGGCTATAAGAACATTGTGCTGCAGTGATGTCATTGGAATGTAGAAATAGTGACAGGACCATAAAGACAAAAATAAATAAATAAATTTAAAAAAAGACAAGAAAAGAAACTAAATCTGAGATTTTTACTGAAATAACACACACAGCAATACAGAGCTAAGCATTTTTGTTCCCTAAAACAGCGGCATGGGAACGGCACATTTGCTAGCTTCCAGCAGAAAAATAGTTAGGAGCTACAATTTATTGTTCAAACTTATGCAGTTATTTATTTACTATGCCCATTTTGTCACATGCAACAGGCTTGGAATTATATAGTTAATTATTTATTGAATTTTTAAAAAATCGATAGATGGCGTCATATTGCTACACAAAAACATAGCAATACTATGCTGTGTCGATTTATATATATGTATACCCTACCCCACTTGATGGATCTGGCTCATGAAATTTTGCAGCTATGTTATTGATATCAAAATGAAGGCAGAGGCTGAAGATGGGTGTCGTTCGGGCAAGGGTGCTTGAAGTAGGGGGGCGGGAAGAAGGGAAGGGGCCGCTGTCCTCCCACTTTACATCAACATTTGTTTTAAACTCACAGATTGCTGTATTATGTCTACGGAGATCTCATCGCAAGGTGGTCCCTCATTTTCATAACCATTTCCTACTACCACCTTGATTTCCCAGAGTGTAATTTTATTGTACCATTTCTTTTGGTCAACAATCTCCATGAAAAGACAAAACTAACAATGAATGTATTCTGCTATTGTGTGAATCCAAAGTCTGATATATCTTATTCCTCTATACCATAGAATTGACCGAAAACTACATCAATGAGCCACGCTGTTGCACTGGCTGACATGTTACTGTTCATGTCAACCCACATGTTTTGTCGCATAGAGCCCTTTTCCACACACTTTTACTAGCTTAGCTTGACTGGGTTTGACTCGGCGCATAAGGCATGGCAAGGCATGTACATACAACGGGGCTACCCATTTAAAGGTTTGTCTTTAACTGATGACACTGTTGTTATGAGTCGATAACATTTAAAAGCAGCGCCCTCTTAAGGGCTGTTTACTACTGCACTGTGTGCTGGTTGTTGGTTGCCAGCTAGTGATTGGCTGACTAATTTTTTTCACAGTATCGGTTCCTTTCAATTGATATATGAAATGTTTCAAGTTTTGCTACTTTTTGCAAAAACACTGTCGCAGTACATGCAAGTTTAACAGCTAGCACTGCTCGCCCCACAGAACTTCTCTTCAATGCATTACCAGTAATCATGTAAAAGTTTACATGAATAAAGGTAAAATATTCATTTGGATGCATTTTAGCATACCACTTGTACGCAGCTAGGCTATGTAAGCTAAAGACAATGTTACCGTACTGTTTAGGGGTCGACAGATTATCGGCCTAACCGATTAAACCTCAGGGAGCTATTTTTATTCATTCATTTTCTTAAATTTAAATTTTCACTGAAATGTATTTTTTAAAAACTTGCAGGGAATTTTCTGAATATGATGTTTAAAGTGTCAGTTTTGATTAACATTTGCTAAAAGCATTTAAACAAAGTTTTGTGTTGGAGTTTGTTACATTCTAAATTCTAAACACTGACAGAAAGATTTTCATTTTTACTGTAAATGCATATCAGTTCCAAATATTGGTTATCGGTTTTATTAACTGCTAATAATCGGTATCATTATAAGCACCGAAAAACCAACACCGGTCGACCCCAAGTACTTTTATTGATCAATTTTCTTTTATTCTGTAAAGGGGCAAATAGTTCGGCAAAGTTAGATGAACGACTATCCGAGGAGCACGTGAATGCGAGGCACAGGAAGCTTCCATGTTGTTCCCACTTTAAGCACATGAACACAACACAGTCTGAAGAACAACTTTACAATTCAGACGTCACATGAATGCAGCAATAAATCATGATGGGATGATGAGATCTTGACTTCTTTTTAGTGGCAACAATAAATTGTTCTACATCAGAAAACAATATTAGCTGAACACAAGATCCAGACTATAATTTCGAAAATTTTAAAAACATTTACTAAGACTACATGACACTAAACTCTGAAAAACCACTGAACTGCCAAAACCATCACAAACTGAAGCATTCCTCTCATCTTAACTCCTCTAGGATCCAAACAAGCTCCTGGATCAACTTCTTGTGGCTTCCCACTAGATTTCCCCATTGAATTCCATAATAACATTAAACTAAACCAGTAAATGCTCGCAATTTGTCTAAGAGAATATTCAATTTTGATTTCTCTAACAGTTGTCAACTTTTTCGGCATCACTGTGGTTGTCTGATTCAATAAAAGAATCCGCTGACACTTTGCTCTCTGTTTCTCGAGATTACTCATTACTTCTCTGGTATCCACATCTCTCTGCCCCGCCTCTCTCTCCATTTATCTGCTCCTTTCACCGAGAATAATCCTCAAACCTTCCATTTCTCAATCCTCCCCTCTCGCTCCTTCTTTATTGCTCCCTCACTGTTCATAGATCTCCTCCTCCTCTCATCAACTCCTCTTTTCACCCA